>NW_012267315.1:8297979-8332889 GCF_000151885.1 Dipodomys ordii
TGTGTGTGTGTGTGTGTGTGTGTGTGTGTCTGTTACAGAGCAGCTCCTTGGGTCCTGTGGTTTATTAAAAATATTCCAGTCAACTGAGTCCAAACCATTCCTCCCATGGAGAAGTTTCAGTGTTTTGATTGAGGTGGTGGGATTTGAAAATCATTATGAAAACTACACTCATCTGCATTCATGGATGTGTGCACGTGTGCACACACAGACACAGAATTTGCTTTTACATTGCAGAAGTGAATAAGTCAAGGTAAAAAAACCATACAGAAAGGTGATGTGTGTGCAGCTGGCCACATGTTAGCTTTAGATATTTGCTTCTACCTGGGGATATGAATAATTTCAGAATCAAGACCTTTAGCGTATCAAAGACTAAGCAAAACATGAAACAAACCAAGATCCAAAAGGGTAAATAAAAAGTACAAAGTACAGTGAGAAATAGAGTCAGTTAATCCAAATTGCTGAAAATCAAAAGCCATCCTTATAAAACAATCTGGCAACAAATGGCAACCAAAGTGTTTGTTTTCATCCCGTGAATTCATTTGCATGAACAGTTGAATTCTTACTATGAATTCTGAATAATGAAATCTCTCTTCTGATATAATATTGAGATTGCCTTTATGTCATATAAATTACTCATGACATTATATTGTATTGCTTATCAACACATGTTTAAGGTACAGGAACTTGTAGATGTTCCTAGCAGGAAAGAGCAAGGAGAAAGGCAGATTTGTTAATAGTTCTATTCTAATTGCCCATTTAACAAATTATTCTGGGGTCTATTAGAGTTACATGTGAAAGAAGTAGCTATATGTGCATAAAATGTAAAACAAATGCAAAGATTTGTAACTTACTGGTTGTTGGTGAGCTATTCAGATGATCTTGGAACTTGGGATGTATGCACAGTGTGCCTGTTTCTACATATCCTTCCTTGAGTTCAGGACTTGTAATTCTGTGAACATAGGAGTATGATTTTTCCAGCATCTTTCACAGCTGTGAAGTACTTGACTTAAGCCCATGACCTGGTTGTGCAAGGACACAGAAGAGAAAGCTTGCTTTGCAAGTTGGGCTTAGGGTTAATTAGGATCTGTTTCAACAAGTGACATAAACTCCATAGCACTTGCCTCACCACTGGGTCTAAGGAGTGTTTTTCAATGATCTCATCGGAGGGGAGGAGGCCAAGGTATTTATGCACCAACTGGCTTCCAGCAGAGGTTGAGAGCTGTCCCAGGAGTGCTCAGCTGGCTCATACATAGCCTGCTCTGCCCACTGGTCCTGAGGAGATCTTTGCTGGCTGACTAGCCAAGGATGAGCTTCAGTGTAGCCCCCGAGGGTTTGACATGTCTCTCAACCTCACTTTCCTCATTTCCCCCCTGAAATGCCGTAAATTACTTCCTCTCAGAGTGTAGTAAGGATTAAATGACACAATCCAGAAAAAATTCATGTTACACATTTCAGTGAATACAATTGCATAAGGAGTCTACATGTGGTCAGGTTAAGAGTGTTTGTTGTCTTATCACCCAGTTATGCATATGGCAGTTTGAGCTCTCTAGGCTGAGAAATTTCTTGTTCCATTTACCAGTCATCCAGTGCATTGTGCAAATATTATTACTTCATCATTGGGAAACAGTGGGCAAAGAAATACGAAATTAGCTACTTCTTTAAGTTAAAATGAACTTCTTTTTAGGAGAGAGGGTACAATAGTATCTGAGATTGAACTTGATGTTAGTTGTGTAATCCACACATAAGAAATAGTATGGGCTGGGAAGGTGACTCAGTGGTAGAGCACTTGCCTTGCATGCATGAGGCCCTGGGTTCGATTCCTCAGCACCACATAAGCAAAAAGAAAAAAAGCCAGAAGTGGCGCCGTGGCTCAAGTGGTAGAGCTCTAGCCTTGAGCTGAAGAGCTGAGGGACAGCGCCCAGGCCCAGAGTTCAGGCCCCACAACTGGACCCCGCCCCCCAAAAAAGAAGTAGTAGAAGCTGCCCAACTCTTGCTTTTGTGTCTCATTCGCAGGTATGAAAATGAATGTGAATGTCAACTGGTTCTAAAAGAAATGCTTGAACGACTTAACAAGGTGAGTTGAACATTATCTGTGACTAAATAGCTTAATTACAGTGTAGAGTGAAATGTCAGCTGCAACTGTATTCCATACCTCATCTTTGTGTTATTTTAGGGTCCGCCTATTTCCTTTACTGTCATTCTCTTCCTTGCCTTCTTAATTTCAACTGAGTCTGTGTAAATGAACTCACACACATACAAACTATGACGTTTGTGACTAGTATGTTTAGTGTATTGCTATTTTCCATGAATATAATGATACTCAAGGCTGGTAACTTGTAAAGAAAGGAGGTTTATTTACCTTCTAGTTTTGGAGGTCGAAAGTCCAATCAGCATGGTGTTGGGTCTTGTCAGGGTCCTTGGCTCTATTAATTCATGATGGATGGCATTGTAGTTGGAGCATGTGAGGAGAGGTCACATGACATATAGAAAGCCAGAGCCAGGGGAGGGGCCAGTCATGGCCTTCTACTATGCTTTTTTTTTTTTAAATTATTTTCTTGTAAAGATGCTATACAGAAAGGTTACAGTTACATCGGTAAGATAATGAGTACATTTCTTGTCAAGCACTGTTACCCCCTCCTTTGTTTTTCTCCTACTATCTATCCTTTCTCTCCCCCACCTCTCCCACTCCCCCCCTCCAAAGTTGTAAAGCTCATTTCCAGTATATCTACTATGCTTATATCTTGAAGTTCCTCTTACCATGGCAACACTTCGTACCAAGCTCCCAACACACAAGTTTTTGAGGGATTCACTCAACACATCCCAAATCCATAGCACTAGGTTATCAGAATAGGTAGCATTACAGTGATCATTTGCTGCTCTCCTACTCAGACATACTGATCCCACATAGCAACTTGAGGAATGAACCTGCTTTGAATTGTGGTTATTGGGAAAAGATAATACCTCTGCTCTGTCAGCTCAAGGTCTTGAGATTGCTGTTGTGCAGGAAAAGATTCACAAGGACTAAGGAAGAAACTTCCATTTCTCCTGAAGCTCCCTTTTCTTGGAGCATAAAGAGTAGCCACATAGGGATGCCAAGATCCTGGCAAACTCTTCATGAGCTGTTCCTCACAAGAGTTTTCCTCTTTCAACCTTCCATCATTAACTGACTAGTTGGAATTTTTCTACTGTAGCCAGGAGAATGAAAAAATCCTTTTCCAACCATTTCAGAGCTCAAATACAGATGCAAGGACCTGTGGTGACCATTAGCTGAAAGGCTGCTTACTTAGGTCACATGGGCTGCCAGCTCCTGTCCCATTCCATGCCCATCCATGCTGATAAGACATGAAGTTCTTCCTTTCTGGGCCCAGATAGGCCTTAGAATTCTTTGCATATAATGTCAGGCATCTACTCCAGATAGTCAAGGGTAGCTAATGGATACTATTTCCTAGTCTTCTCCAACCTCTGTTTCCAAGGATTCTCCTGCCAGTTAGTGGTGAGACCACAACTAGAATCTTGAGAAGCCAAGATTCTCAATTTGTCAGTGTTATTTACTTATGGTGTCTATTCTATCTATGAGCATTTACTCCAGTGGGTTGTCTAAGCCAGGACACTTATGTGAAAGAGTAGCCATCAAAAATTACACAGGTCATAAAATATCTCTGGAAGGAGATATTATGCCAAAGGTGGTATCTGTGGAGAACTGAAATGAGTAACTATAGGGAAATAGATGGGAAGGAGATTTTTCTTATTAGCATACATTAGTATGAGGAGAGGGGCCCATTGTGATATTCCCACACATGTAAAAGATGTATGGGAAGGACATATTACTATGCTCTTTTATGCCTTTTGGATTATGTAAATATGTTGCCTGATCAAAAAATTAAATGTGAGGGAAAAACTGGGAGAAAATAAAAGAAGATGTGACACTGTTCAAAAAGAAATGTACTCATTACTTGACTTATGTGACATAAGCCCTCTCTCTGTACATCACCTTTAAAAAATAACAAAAAATTAAGTTAAATGCAAAATAAAGTAATAGAAAAGCAAAACAACTATGATGCAGTGCAATTATTAAAATCCGGGTCTGTCTTATTATGCAACATGGCTTGACCTACAAGCACCCTAGATAGTAATACAAAGATGGTAGGGAGAATGGCCTTCAGAAAATCCTTGAGGACACAGGTTTCAGGCAGCCTGGGAAGTGATGAGTCCGTGCCTGTTGTGAGTCAGAGCTGGGGGTTTCTTCTTGTTAACATCCAATTCTGGCAACACTGGTAGCTTATCTTGTTCTTGTTTCTGATGACAATCTCAGGCTGCCAGTTGAACCATCATCTTGTCCACAGACTATGGCTTTCACTTAGATATCCAAGTCAGCTCTCCAAAGCCCCCATCTCCTAACATCACCATATGCAGGCCTTTCCCTGGACTTACTTCTAAGGTTGTCACTCATGCAGCCCCCTCCTCCAGGCTGGCACTAGACACTAGAGCATGCCCTCTTACACATGCTTCAAAGAAGAGTGCAGAAGAATGGACTGTCTTTTTACCCTTGGTGGAAAGTGACAGTGGATTCAAAAATCTTCTGTCACTTTTCTCTTATTACAAAAGCAATGCCTACTCTCATTAGAAAAAAATAAGATGATAGAGATAATGGGAACAAATGATCTGTTCCTGTATATTGTAACCAAGTGTGGATCTTATGATGCATTAGCCCCATAAGAATAGGGTCATGTTTTGGGAAAATATGCTACCATGAACACAGGTGAGGTCTCACACAAGGAATTGACCTGACTATTTTCTGGGCTGAGGATAGATCTTCCTGCTCACTAGTGAGTGGGTCCAAAAGAGGAATAGCTTCATCTTACCCTGCTGCAGAGAACTCATTAGGGTAGGGGAGAATTGCTTCATGTCTCTGAGCTTCCTTTTTCTCATCTGAATTGGGGACAATGATAGTTTCTACCACCATCAGAATGTAAGAATGTCTACATGCCTAGTGAAAATGAAGCAACATAGCAATATACATATACATACACATTATATCACACGGTACTGCATCATCTTTGGTCATAATTACTTGCTGTGAGAAGATGCTAGCTCAGCCAGGTACTGAGGGCTCATGCCTGTATTCCTAGCTACTCAGGAGACCAAGATCTGAGGATTGTGGTTCAAAAGCAGCTTGGGCAGGAAAGTCGTTAAGACTCTTACCTCTAATTAACCACCAGAAAACTGGAAGTGGAGCTGTGTCCCAAAGTGGCAGAGTGCTAGCCTTGAGCACAAAGAGCTCAGGGACAGCACCCAGGCCCTGAGTTCAAGCCCCATGATCACACACACACACACACAGAGATGCTGGCTCAGTTTTCTTGTAAGTGTGGAGTGTCTAAGTCCCTGGTGGAATGAGAGGTGATTTTATTTTATTTGTCTAGCCTGAGGGTTGCACCTAAGGTCTTGTGCATGCCCCTCAAGTACTGTACTAGTTAAGCCACTTCTCCAGCAGGAGGTACTTGTGTTCATAGTGGATAGAGGAGTCATTTCTTCAAGGTTGTGAATTGTTGTATTTACCTTTTGCGACAGGAAAGGTTCTTTTTCAAATAAATCAGGGTAAAAATGAATCAGTCTAAAGAAAAAGACAAAGTAGCTAATAGTCCAGGTGGTCCTTGGACGTGGTGGAGGTCATGAACACAGCATGCAAATGTGGGAATTTAAGTGGTCCTTGTGCTAGCTTGCAGGGGTATCAGAACAGCTTTGGTTATTGGTGGTGCCCCAAACAACCCAGTTCAACCTCTTCTTTTTGCCAGTGAAGAAATTCACCCTTGAGAGTAAATGACTTCAGAGCTCCACAGCCCATTCCTGGAAGGACTCTTATTATTTATGGCTCATTCTCCACCTTCTAAGAAAGTCAAGGAATCTGTTTCTTAGAAGGTAGACACAAAGTCAGGGTCCTGTAGGTTAAAGTTGGTCCTTTAGGCTGTGATGTGGGAGTCCTGTTTTTATTTCCTGATACATCCTAGCTGTTACCCAGGCATGCTGGACACATAGATGGCTTCTGGCTTCTGCTTCTTGGAATTTTCATGACTTCTCTGATGGACAGAGTTAGATGCTAACAGACAGGGAGCAAACCTCAGCCACTGAGGGTGAGGAGAGGGCAGATGAGTTCCCCAGCTCCCTCTACCCCCTAGTATGACAATCCAGCATGGCCTTCGATAGGGTCCTTAGTGGGACTTGACTGTGTCTTTCACAGTGATAACTTATCAACTCACCCTGATTTGCTTTCATCTTTTTAATGACTGCTTCTACCCTCCCAACCTGTGCTTCCTGGTATCACCTCTCTAATAAGACACATACTCAGACTTTGCCTTGGGGTCTGCTTAGAAAGCTCAAATCAAGATAGCTCCTCAAGAAGTTGGCTAGCTGAGCACTGGGCATTCTTGTTCTCTGTCTTTGGAGGTCATCAGATGAGAAGAGAAGGGTGAATAGAAGAGCAGAATTCTCATCTTCTCAGATGAGTGATTTTGGCTAAGTCATTGGATAACTGCATACATAAAATCAACAGGATTTTGGCTCTCCATTTACTCTCAGTGCCCATTTCATGTAGAGCCATTGGCACAAGGGATTCTTCCTTTGGTGTGAAACTCTGAGAAATCCTTGACCTAGTCTTTGCATCCTCTTTGGAAAATGCCACAGTGCATGTAAGATCATTGGATGCTATTTCTCTCACAACTTACCAAGCTTCCAGGCTGCCAGGTAATTAATTTTCCCAACCAGAGCTCTTGCATTACTAGCAGCCAGATAAGCAAATACAAGCCACTCTTTGCTATGCACTTGAAGGGAAATAAATCCTTCAATATAACTACTTACATGGTTTAGTTAAAGTTAGTCACATTTCCAGCCACTTGATGGCACAAAGAAATTAAGATGACTTAAAAGTCAATATTTAAAAATATTCATGTTTGTCCAACCTCTAGATCTCATTGTCACTAAATGTATACATGGGAGGTTATTGGTCCTCATAATGCCTAAGTTTGCTTATCTTAAGGAAAATGAAGAAAGTAGATTTTGTAGTTTTCCTCTTTTGCTTTTCTTTTTTCACAGCCCCCAGAATGTTAAGGCAATGTAGGTTCTAGTCAAATGATCTCACTTAAAAATAACTAAAAATATGTAATGGCTGATATATTAAGTATTTTCCATGCAATCCGTATGTCTCTAGATTTGTCTGTGGAAAAGCACAAGAGGTAAGGGAGTTTGGGCATGGAAGGGTGGGGCATGAGGCTTCCCCTTTTCCGGGATACCAGTGCCCACATGTTCTAGGGCTCCTCTTAGGTCGGAAAGGAGCTTCCTGAAGAGTAGAGGAATCTGGGAGGGAAGAGTTTAAGAGTTGGGGTGCAGAGATCTGAAGGAAAAAAGGGTAAAGAAAGAGTGGGGAGAATGAAGGGGAGAGGGCAAAGTTGAAGAAAATGGGGAGGGGAGAGCGTTCCCTCTGTCTACTCCTCCAGGCTGGCCCTAGGGTCTAGGTCAGCAACCTTAAAAGTATTAAAAAAAATAGGTAGAGCACTAGCCTTGAGCTGAGGAGCTGAGGGACAGCATCCAGGCCCAGAGTTCAAGCTCCATGGCAGAAAAAAAAGTATTCAAAAAATAAATCATACCTAACCATTAATTTTAATGAATGGAGTCCCCATTCTTTTTTTTTCAATTGGGCTTTTTTAAATTATTTTTTATTATTTTTTATTTTTTTATTTATTTTATTAAATTTTCAATTGGGCTTTTAGTTAACCCTTTAGAATATCCTTGAGAACGTTGTCAAGGCTGATTTTCAAGGGTACATCAAATTCTGATTATGTCCCTGATCCTTTCTTAGCAATGACTAGGATATAACTCAGTGGTAGAGTGCTCCTCTAGCATGCTTGAGGCCCTGGGTCTAATTTCCAGCACCATAAAAATACATTTTTTTGAGCTGGGCACTAGTGGTCAGGAACAGCGCCCAGGCCCAGAGTTCAAGCCCCATGACGATGACGACAACCACCACCACCATATATATATGTTAGGTTGGTCATAGGGCTTGAACTCAGGGCCTGGGCACTATTCCTGAGCCTCTTTGTGCTCAAGGATAGCACTCTATCACTCTGAGCCACAGCATCACTTCTAGTTTTCTGGTGGTTAATTGGAGATAAGAGTCTCTCAGACTTTCCTGCCTGGGCTGGCTTTGAACCTCAGATCTCAGCCTCCTGAGTAGCTAGGATTATAGGTGTGAGCCACCAGCATCTGGCTAGGAGATCTTAAAAAAAGTTGTAAGCATTCTAGACCAGCGATCCTGTAATTTTAATGAGACTCAGTGGTCTCCTGGAAGGAGTGTTAAAACCTAGATTCCTGGGGTCTGGCTCCAGAAATTCTGAGCCAGTAGGTCTAAGATACACTGGAAGAGTTACATTTCTTCCCAGTGCCCAGGTGGTATGGTGCAGGTACCATACCATACTTCAGGAACCATTTTTTACATCTAGAATATGCATAATACTAGGATTGGATTGTTTTTCCAAAATTGGAATGTTGACCTAGATTTTTCAATTCAGAAAAATCTAGATGCTTCTGCCAGTGAAACATTTGAAAGCTCAGCTGGCAGCATCCTATGCATAATAAAATCACAGTGTCTACACATTTCTGAGTTCTGGTATAAACAAAAGAAAACACATCCAAAACAAATTTTCTTCCACAGATCAGCAACTGCACATTCCTACAGCATCAGCTCACCTGGGCTTTTTAAAATTTTTGGCAGTCAATCAGGGGATTACCTTCAAAACCAGATAATATGCTTGCTGAAGCTTCTGGTTAGTTCCTATTTTAATGTCAACATTGGTTGTCCTTTCATTATCACTACCAATAACTTGTTTTGCTTTGTTTTTGCTGATATCAGAGTTTGAACTTTGTGCTTTGTGCTTGCTAGGCTGCTTGCCAACTGGTGCTATACTTCTTGAGCTATGTCTTCAACCCTACTTTTTGCGGTTTATTTTGGAAATGGAGTCTAGTGGATTCTTCTGCTGGGGCTGGCTTCAAACTACCATATTCTGGATCTCAGCCTCCTGAATAGCTAAGGCTACAGTTGTGAGTCACAAGTGCCTGCCTCATAAATGATTTTAAAGTCCTAATTGATGGCCTGTTTATCATTGAGAGGTAGTGAGTAGGGATACCCTACTCCATAACTCTTTTTGCCAGGCTTGGGGCTTGAACTTAAGGCCTGGGCACTGACCCTGAGCCATTTTGTGCTCAAGGCTAGAGCTCTACCACTTGAGCCACAGTGCTACTTCTGCCTTTTTCTGGGTAGTTTGTTGGAGATAAGAGTCTTATGGACTTTTCTGCCTGCATTGGCTTCATACATGATCCTCAGATCTCAGCCTTCTGAATAGCTAGGATTAATGACATGAGCCACTGGTGTGTGGCCCAACTCTTAACCAGTGCAGAGAGGTCTAAGATAAGCTCCAGTCCCATTATCTTCCATTAATTTCACTGACCAGCTGGGTGACTCATTGAACAGTCAAGTTCACGCATTCCTTTGGTAAAGTAAACTTTAGGTTTAGACTGCACTTGGCAGAGCCCTGGAGTCACTTAAAGGGCCTCTATGGGAACAAGGCTGTTGGACAGATGGGTTGCCTGTGGCCCATTTTGCTCTGTGTGAAGAGGATATCTGGCTGAGGGTATCTACTACTGATGGCCCAGTGGTAGAGCATATCCTTAGCATATACAAGTCCTTTGCTTCAGTCTTGAGCAGCTCCCTGCCACTCACTGGGATAGCAACAAAGCAATCTTGATTTTGTTGTTGTTGTTGGTTATGGGGATTGAATTTGGGGCCTGTACACAGTCCCTGAGCTCTTTTGCTCAAGGCTAACCCCTTAACACTGATCCACAGTTCCACTTCTGGTTTTCTGGTGGTAAATTGGAGATAAGAGTCTCACAGACTTTCCTGTCCAGGCTGTCCTTGAACTGTGATTCTCAGATCTCAGCCTTCAAGGTTGCTAGTATTATAGATGTGAGCCACCACCAGCACCCAGGGTATTTTGTGTGTGTGTGTGTGTGTGTGTGTGTGTGTGTGTGTGTTGGTCCTAGAAATTGAACTATCCCTGAAGTCTTCAAGGCACTATCTCTGAACTTTTTTGCTCTACCACTTGAGCCACAGCTCTACTTCTGACTTTTTGGTAGTTAATTGGAGATAGCCTCCTGACATTTCTTGCCCAGGCTGGCTTTGAACTGAGATCCTCAGACCTCAGCCTCCTGAATAGCTAGGATTATGGGTGTGAGCCACCAGTGCTTGGCTACATCCCTATATATTGGCTTCTGTGGGAGGAATGGATCATACTGGTGGATTATAAAAAGATTTGAGGACCAATGACCCCCAGAATTCCTTCTATTTCTAAATATTTGATCTCTAGGTTACAACAGAAGGAGTTCTTGAAACCTATTTCTAGTTCTTCGGCTTTAGCAATTATGGATTCACTTTGGGCAAAAAAGTGAGATGCTTGGGAAGTCTCCACCCTACCTCCTCTTCAGCAGGCTTAAGAAGGGGCAAAGGGAAGGTGGAAAAATATCCCGAGAAATTGGCTCAGGACTTCTTTTTTCCCAACGTTCTGTCACTTTTGCCTCATATTTGTCATGTCTCTGTGACAGTTTGTCCCCAGCCCCAGGGTGTCGAATTACCTCAAAGCCAACCACTGCTCCCAGAGTGAGGGATCTATCCAGAGCCATTATTCTGACACAAGTCTCCAAAATCTGTAAGCCTTATCTGTCAGCTCATTGAAGCTCCAGCTTTAGTATCACAGGTGAAGACAGACCTTGGAGAATATAAAGGTGAGGACAAAACTTGCATGGAAAGCCCTTTCCTGGCTGTCAGCATGGGAAAACCAGAAATCTTCCTACATCAATGGTCATTTCCAAGAAAAGTTAAGAAATAGGGTACTTTTCCAGAAACTACAGTCTAAAGGCCTTGCCTAAACCCAAACTCTCCCAAAGGTGGGGAGCATCCCCAAATACCCTGGGCAGCTTGATTGTCTTAATTCTGTTCAGCCATGTATTTCTTAAATATGTTAGCCAAAACATCTATCCACCTTTATTAATAAAAGCCTGTTATTAATATTCATCATACTTAGAAATAAGTATGTCATTAAAAAGCCAGTAAGAACCCACTTAGCAAGATCTCAGGTACTGACAGGCATGTATTGGCAGAGGTGTGGGGCGTCCTGACACTCTTCAGTTATGTTCACCTGGGATGTCACACTGGACACACTGGGATGTCACACTGGACACACTGAAGTATCTGAGCCAATTTTTGATAGCACAGCATGAACTCTTCCCTTATGCCTACTTGTTTTGTCTAAACAAGATCAGATTCACCGTTGATAGAAGAAAGTTTGGTGAGCAAATTCAACCTTCTGTGACATGTCATTTCTAAGTTATAGGAATAAGTACTATTTGTGACAGCAATCATTCTAAAAAAGACCACCCATATTTTGTGTTAAAGTTACATTTCACAGGGGATGTTAACCATCCTTGGGAGAAAACTATTAAATTACAGGTTTCAATATTAAAGGAAGCCATTCCTCTGTTTTGGTTTTAGAAAGTCAAGGCACTCCTGGCAAGATATAGAGCAAATACAGATGACATTTAGATTTTAGGGTATGTGGTATATATAGAGTATATATAATATATGCTAATGAGAGAGAGAGGCAGGGAGGGTTTTATTATATAGCCAAGACTGGGGCTAGGTTGCCAGGCTGATCTCAAACTCATGATTCTCCTGTTTCAGTCTCTTGAGTCTCAAGATTATAAGCAAGTGTCACCATGCTTGGCTTCTCATAACCTTCCAGATCAAGATTTCTCAACTTAGACAATTTAGGATAGAATGTTCTTTGTGTTCATGTTGGACTGGGATGCTGTCCTGTGTATTGTATGTTTAGCAACTTCCCTTGCCTCTGTCTACCAGATTCTTGGACAAACATTCCAGCTTTCTAGCAATGACAATCAACAATGTCTCCAGATATTGGCACAGATTCCCTTCAGTACAAAGTCACCTTCTGATGAAAATTATTCTTGCTGGTCTTGGGGCTTGAACTCAGGGCTTGAGCATTGTCCCTAACCTTCTTCTGCTCAAGACTAGTGCTCTACCACCTCAACTTCTACTACATCTGGCTTTTTCAGAATAGCTTATTGGAGATGAGAGTCTCATAGACTTTCCTGCCTGGGCTGGCCTTGAACCATAATTCTCCGATCACAGCCTCCTGAGTAGTTAGTATTACAGGCATGAGCCACTGGCACCTGGCCTAATAAAACTATTCCCAACCAGATCTAATGACAACCTAATGCCTTGCTAGCATGCAGAATCTCAGATTACTTCCTAGAGCTACTGAACAAAAATCTGTGTTTAAGTATGCCCCAAGTGATCTGTGTAAGCAGACATCTGGCTGACTTCACATCAAGTCGCCTCTGAGATGCAAGATGTGGGACTTTCTCGTTTCAGGAAGCCGATGAAGCCCTACTGCACAACCTGCGCCTTCAGCTCGAAGCCCAGTTTCTGCAAGATGATATTAGTGCAGCCAAGGACAGATACAAAAAGGTAACCCTGGCCTTTCTGATGTCCTTTCATCCAAAAACACTCAGTTTGAGATATTCATGGCTGAACACAGGCTACAGAAGTGGCTAGCCTTTGGGTATACATTTCCCTCTAGACCAAAAATGGGCAGCTAAGTCTTTGAGCACATCCTTTGAGGAGCACATTTATGTTTATGTAGGAGCTCCTTCTCCTATGACATGTCCTGAGTTTTATTCACCGTCACCGGCTTCTCACAGTCCTGACTTGGGGTGGGGGTAGAGGACTTGGTGTACTAGAAAAACCAAAGTCTAGAACTATGTATCCATCCATTAGTGGCCGGACCACTCTTGTTTGCTTCTTCACCTTGAAATTGCAAATGCCAGCTATCTTTTTCAGCTGTGTAGGTTAGTGAATGGAGGAGACCTGAGGTGGCCTGACCCCTGATCTCTCCCTCTGGTCTTTTCTCTCTTGTGAGTTCTGGAGTCCCATCTGCTCACTCATAGCTTGGGAACTTTCTCCTAGCAGTCAAAGGCTGCTCTGTTCTATAAGAAAATCTTGGAGAACCTAACCAAGGGCTGATGAGAGGTGGTATACCAATATTCTGGCTCCCTCTTGCCTGTGTGAGGCTTCTGGGTTCCCAAAGATTCTCATGAGCCTGGAGCTCAGGGCCTGGAGGGTGACTGATGGATAGCACACCCCCTTGGGCTGCCTGCCTTTCCCTGTGCCTGCTGGACTGGACTCCACAGATTCACAGTTCCCAGCTTTATCTCTTACATCAACTATTTCCACCTAGCTCCTCTTGAGGGTCGGATGCTAGGACAACCTAAATTAAAACAATATGGCAGGGTAGGTCCAACCTGGAACCTGGGGAGACCTCAGTAAACCTGTTCTAGTTCTACCTGTGCATAAGTGTTTGCACAGGGTCAATCCAGGCTCTAGAATGGATGCTTCTCCCATTGGCATCTTTCAACATGCCCTGGCCTGGTTCCACCTTTGCACCTTCCTTCTTGCTTCTGTTTACTTCTAGAAGCCTGGGAACAATGCAGTGTGTGTATGAGAGGGGGGATGGGGCAGGGGTGGGGTGGAGTGGGGAGGATAATTTCAAAGTAGCTCAAAGTAATCTTAAGGCCATTTAGAATCATGAGGAGGATAGAGGTCCTGGGAAACTTCCACGATGCTCAGGTAAGGCCTTATGTTCAGAGGCCAAGATAGTGACCCTTATGTTATTGCTGTTTGTGTGGAGAACTCTGAGGATAAAGGGAGGAAGGGAAACTGGTTAGCAGAGGGAGGGAGCCAAGCATGGGAAAGGGGAGAGTCTCAGCTGAAGCCTCGCCTTGGCCTTCCAAGGAGCTGTGGAGAGTGTGAATCATACCACAGGGTTGTCTCCCACTTGGAGACAAGAGAGGTGGTGTTTTGTACTTCTCTGTTGGTAAGCCACTGGCCTGGGCTGGGATAGGGTGAAGCCCTTCTAGCTTCCTGGATGGAATGACCATGAACTGGCCAGGGAAATTCTCAGGTGAGGGCGGTTATTACTGCGGCCAGTGTTTGGGTGAGTAAAGGGTTAGCACGCTTTTTTTTTTTTTTCCCCGGTCCTGGAGCTTGAACTCAGGGCCTGTCACTGTCATGAGCTTTTTTGTGCTCAACACTAGCACTCTATCACTTGAGCCATAGTGCCACTTCTGGCTTTTTCTAAGTAGCTTATTGGAGATAAAAGTAGTCTTACAGACTTCCGCCTGCACTGGCTTTGAGCCCTGATCCTCAGATATCAGCCTCCTGAGTAGTTAGGATTACAGGCATGAGCCATTAGGATTTTTTTTTTCAGCTAGTTACCCCTGTTTTTCAGAAGGTCTTACATTCTAGGAGATTTCAGAGGTTTGCTTGGGAAGACATATATTCAGTAAGTCATTTGTTCAGTAAGCTCTCCTCCTCTCTGCCTTTGAAATGCCATCCTATGCTGGTGCCAGGAAGAGTCCTTTGAGCCCTCCAGGAGGATTTCATTTTGGTTTTCTCCCACACCTCTGCCAAGTTCCAATGTGACTGATGGGAAAGGATAAAAGAATCCTGCTTCGGTTTACGCACCTGCCCTGGTGTTCTTGTGAGACTAAAGGGAATGGGAGTGCTGCCAGTCCTCCTCCTCCTTTCACTCCCTATTCGATCATGACTCTTGGAGAATGTGCAAATGGGTCCACTCATGGATTCTTGTAGGATAAGGGAAAAACGCAGCTTACAATGAAAATGTTTTCCCTCCTCCAACAGAACCTTCTGGAAATTCAGACCTATGTCAGCATCCTGCAGCAGATCACCCAGACTGCTTCTCCAGCATCCACCATTACGGCTGGGATGAAGGAGGTGAGCACTGGAGCCCCAGCTGCAGGGAGAGCATGCCTGTCCTGGGGGAATCACATCTGCAGCATTTCTTCATTTTTTATTTTTTAAGATCCTGGGGCTTGAACTCAGGGCCTGGGCACTGTCCCCGAACTCTTTTGCTCAAGGCTAGCACTCTACCACTTTGAGCCACAACGCCATTTCCAGTTTTCTGGTGGTTACTTGGAGATAAGAACTTCACAGGCTTTCCTGCTTGGGCTGGTTTTGAACCATGATCCTTAAATCTTAACCTCCTAGGATTATAGGCTTGAGCCGTCAGTGCCTGGCCCTTTTCAACTTTTTTTAAATGGGCTTGGTTGACCTTGGTAGTGGTGCAGGGACACACAGTGGGTTTGACTGTGAGGTGAGCCACAGCCACTTCTGTGAAGTCCTTTCCTCTGTTCCGTGTTCACATGTTCTTTGTTCATGCTAATATTTAAACAACAGGAGACCTAAACTGTGTCTCTGACCATTGTCTTAAGATTTTTTTCTTTCTTCATAGGAAATTTCATACTTCACAGGAAATAGACAAACTGTTTTTCCAAAATTGGTGTACTGTTTTAGTTTTCTGTTGTGAATAACACCAATACCACAAAAAGAACAGATCACAAAGAAAATAAGATTATGTTGACTCAGGGTTCTGGATTCCAAGGGCAAGAGGTTGCAACTGATGGTGGCAAGTCCCAAGATAGAATAGGATATCACAGAGAGCTGGGGAGACAGGGACTCTGTGTGTGTGTGTGTGTGTGTGTGTGTGTGTTAGAGAGAGAGAGAGAGAGAGAGAGACTGTGTTTGATTTTTCTTATAGTCATCAGGATTTAATCATGGAGCTCCCCCCTAGTAACTGTCTCTAATCTTTATACCTCTCAATGTCCTTACCTCTAACACCATGGTTCAATTAAGCTACCCTGCCTTTTTTTTTTGGGTTAGTCATGGAGTTTGAACTCTGGGCCTGGGTGCTGTCCTTGAGCTCTTCAGCTCAAGGCTAGTGCTCTACTACTTTGAGCCACAGTGCCAGTGGTTTTCTGGTGGTGAATTTGAGATAAGAGTCTCATGGACTTTCTTGCCCAGCTGGCTTTGAACCATGATCCTCAGATGTTAGCCTCCTGAGTAGCTATGATTATAGGCTGGTACCCAGCATCAATTCCCTTTTGCTGTGACTAGCTGCATGCATTCGCATGCATTCTTGTCTACATCATTGAGGCAGGGAGATGGGGAATTAGACACCAAGAAACAAATAAGCCAAAGACAGACAGAGAAGCAGATTGAACAGAGAGAGAGAAAAAAAGAGAGGTCAGAGTCCCATTATCGCCTTCAAGGGCACACCTATGACCTAACTTCCAATGTGCTAACTTCCTCCCACTAGGCTCCACCCCCTAAAGGTTCCGCCACCTCCCAGTGGCCCCACCTGCTGGCAACCAAGTGTTTAACCCATGGGACTTTGGGGGGACACTCCCGAAGGCCTCTTTGTGAGGCATTTGTGAGCAGGAGGCTGACTTCACAGGTGGGCCTGAACACAGAGGGCACTGGGCATAGACTGGGCAAAGGTATAGCACGTCTTTGATGCTGTGTTGCTTGTGATGGGAGGCAGCACTTTTGAGCAGCCAGGCACTTGTGAATCAATATGAGTATTTTTGCATAGACAGTAGAGAGGTGAATAAGGAGAGGGAGCTGTGTGGCAGAGTGTGGGCTGGTTGCAGGAGGATTTCCTTCTGGGCGATTCCACAAAACATCCATAGGATGGTATATAGAGACCTCCCCTGGGCCCCATTTCTCTTTCACCTTTTGAGATCCAGTGGCTCCTGCTTCATATTGCCACAAGCTGATGGCACAGAGTGTCTGCATTCCAGGTCTTTTCACAGAAGGGGAAATGAGGTCTTGAAAGTCAAATGCCTATTCACCAGTTGATGACACAAATAGGTCTACATTCAGGCCTCCTAATAGTCTTTTGTGCTTTTAGAAGACAAAACCAAAGATACAAACGGTGGCTGTTACGGGCCTGTCTGAGCTTGCACAGGCTGGGAGAATGGGATTCCATAGACTGGTCATTATTTCTCACAGTTCTGGAAGCTAGGAGTTCAATGTCAAGGGGCCAACAAGGTCAGGATCTGCTGAGGGCTCTCTTCCAGGCTGGCAAAGGTCACTTTCTTGCTGTGTGCTGATGTGGTGGAGAGATTGAGTCAGTACTCAGTCTTCCTCTTCTCACAGGGCACTGATTCCTATCATGGGCCCCCACCTGCGTGACCCTAATCGCATCTCAAAGATTCCACCTCTTTATACCACCACCTTGGAGATGAAGGTTTTCAGACATGAATTTGGGGGTGTCCCACACACATTCAGCCCATCACATCCCACACTGTGCTTTCTCCTTTTCCTTTTGTCTTTCCTTCTGTGTGTGAGTCTGAGTCTGGTTTTCTTCACACAGGAGAAGCTCCTGACAGAACGGGAAGTGGCTGCCCTACAGAGTCAGCTGGAGGAGAGCCAGGAGGTGCTACATCACCTGCAGGTGCAGAGAGCTGAGCTACAGGCCCAGGTAACCACCACACCCCTGCATCTGCAATGTGCCAGTGACCATTCCCACCACATCTATGTCCTATGCATGCACAGGGATCCAGCTCTGTGAATTGCCACAACCAAGCATACCTGTGTGCCTGGCACGGCCATAGTGCTGTGAGCAGGTGACCATGTGCCTTGTTTTGACTTGGACTGAGGCTTTCTGGATTCAGAACTCCCAGCATCCAGCCTGGAAGAGGCCTGGGCCTATGGGGGTCATGTGATACTGGTCCCCCAGCCATTCCCCTCATGGTCCTTTTGGGTTATGCTCTTCTTCCACCAAGGGTGAACAATCTCAGCTTCATCTTGGATTTATTTACTCAGGTCAAACTTGCTGTGAATTAGTAGACACATATTGGATTTTTTCTGTTTTTGGTGCCACTCCTGGGGCTTGAACTCTGGGCTTGGGCATTAGCCTTGAGCTTTTGTGCTCAAGATTGGTATGCCACTACTTGAGCTCCATTTCTGGCTTTTTTTGGTAGCTAATGGGAGATGAGAGTCTCATGGGCTTTTCTGCTTGGGCTGGCTTTGAACCACAATCCTTAAATCTCAGCCTCTTGAATAGCTAGGATTATAGGTGTAGCCACTGGATTCTGGCTACATATTGGATTTTTTTTTTTAGTTTTTTATTGTAAAGATACTATACAGAGGGTTACAGTTACATGAGTGAGGTAATGAGTACACTTCCTCTTGAACATTGTTAGCCCCTCCATTGTTTTCCCCCTACCATCCCCTCCCTCCCTCCCTTCCCCAAAGTCCTTTTTTTTTTTGATTGTGATTAAGTGATTACATAATTTCTAAGTTCATTCTAACTTTCCTGGAGCAAATTGTCTATCACAGTCTGTAATATATAACAGTGTTCACATGTTATACACCATACATGCGATCAGCAGCATGGGGATATTTTACATATTGGATTTTTATCCTACACTTTCTCAAATCTGTGCTTCCTGCTTTTCCTCTCTCGTGATGAAATTTGTGCTTTGACATTTGATTATCAACCTGGAAAGAGTGATTGTCGCAGTATTTGCCTCTAGTGGGACATTTGTTAGAGTAAACGTCATGTTTCTATCCTGCCTCTTCCCACTCCCCTTTCACTTGGAGCTCCATTTGAAAGCTCAGTCAGTCTGTTTCGGTGGCTGCTCTGTATCCCAGGCTAAAAGGCTTCTTGCTCATCCCTTAAATTCTTTAATTTTGTCTTTATCACCATCACCCTGACCATGTGATGAGATGTGCTGCTCAGATACTGCCCCTTCCTGTAAGGTTGTGGAATCACATTTCCCAAGTCAGGCGGGTACATATAAAGGACAAGGAGGAAAAGCAACAACAACGGCAACAACAACACTCTGAAAGTCTGATTCTAGTGAGCCTGGAACATCTGGTTGTCATATGTTCATCTAAAGCCTTGTCTACACATGATGCATTTTATAGACATTCAGTGCCCTCCACATCAGGATCTCATTTGGGGGCTTTGGAGTCCTACCCCCTCGTGCGGCTCTCAGAGATCCAAAGCTAC
The DNA here is from genome assembly GCF_000151885.1 of Dipodomys ordii. Lineage (NCBI taxonomy): Eukaryota > Metazoa > Chordata > Mammalia > Rodentia > Heteromyidae > Dipodomys > Dipodomys ordii. The sequence goes on from NW_012267315.1 coordinate 8,316,975, forward strand.
TCAGGGACCATGACTGTCATCTGAGCTGAGGATCATGGTGGGAGAGGGACACCCTTAGAACTCATCCTTCTCTGGAGACAAGCCATGGCTTCAGGAGCACATCCCCATCTTGGTGACTGTGGTCTCATCTAAGGACCTGAACAGACAGAAGGAAGGAGAGAAAGAAATACAGAGGAGAGAAAGAGAAAGGGAGAGAGAAAAAGGGAGAGCCTAGGGAGAGAGGGTATGTGTGTGTGTGTATCTATATCTATATCTATCTATCTATATGTATATAGACACACACACATATATGGGATGTGTGTTTATGTGTGGCATGTGTGTGTGGTGTGTATGCATGTGCTGTGTGTATATGCATGTGGTATGAATATGTAGGTGGGCTGTATCTGTGAGGTATTATGTGGTTCATATATTTAGGCCTGTGTGCATGTCTATGTTCTGTGTATTGTTGAACAAGTAGGCTCAGAGCCAGCCATGATTCTAGACACCAGTTTTTAACTCATTGGATATAAAATGAAATTCCTAGAATTGGCTTGTATAAGAAAAAGTAGTGCCAAGAGCTGGTGGCTCACATCTGTAATCCCAGCCACCTCGGAGGCAGAGATCTAGAGAATCATGCTTTGAAGCCAGCCTGGGCAGAAACATCTATGAGATTCCATCTCCAAAATAACCAGCAAAAAGCAGGGCTGGGGGTGTGATTCAAGTGATAAGAACATCCACTGAGCAAGCAAAGGATGTGCAAGTGTGAGATCTTGAGTTGACATCCTGGTAAGGGCAAAAAAAATGAGTAGAAACCAACAGCCCTAAACTATACAATATAACAATGTGAAATAACAGAATGCATAGCAAGTGAAAATGTAGGGTTTGTTTTGTTAAACTTTTATTTTAAAGGTATAGATATTCAAATAAGTATATATTCATATATCTAAATTCATAAATAATTGTTCAGCGGCATGCACATTTCTATGACACTTGTGGCGTTTAGTAGGAAATATGTCATTTCCTGTGGCTGTGGCAACAAATTGAAAACCATTGCTCTAGATTCTAAGGATGACAAAAAATCACTTTTTCTTTCTGTACGTGTATACATTTGGTGAATAGGAAAAAAAGGATTAGTGTGGTTTCTGAGAATGGGAAATAAACTGTCTGTAACCACCTGTTTCTACCCCCAGTTGCTGCAGAGATTTGTTGATTCTGATGTCTCTGAAGCAGGAGTTCCACCTTTCGGTCCGTGCTGCCTCTTCCTCATTCCCCATAGCCTCTGGTAGTCTGGTAATGCTTGTGGATTTCTTTTCAGAAAAATGTGGTTAAAGGCACAAAATATTAATCTTTTGGCAATTGAACTCAACCTCATGCTTGCTAGGTAAGCACTCCACCATTTGAGCTACTCCACCCACCATGCCATCCCACATACCTGAGATGATAGGTGCGTGATCGATTGAGATGGTTTTTTTAAGCTTTTTGTTTCTCAACCATCCTGGAACCTTGATTCTTCTAACCTCAGACTCCTGAGTAGCTAGTATTGCAGGCATGAACCACCACACCCAGTTAAGACAGTTATGAAAAGCAAACCAATGATACTGAAACCATTATCAAATCATTTCACATATAAAGTTATACAGACAATACTGGACTTATAATGGGGTCACATCTGGACATATCCGCTGTAGTTGAAGTACAGCTCACATTGTACATCCTAACTCAGCAGCACAGCAGGTTGTAGAATGCTGTTCCTTTCCCCTCATGGTCTCCAGGCTGACTCAGAGCTCCTCTTGGAAAAAAGCAAAATGCAAAATGAGAACCATCTACTGAGCACACCTTGCTTTCACACCATAGTAAACTGGAAAAATCCTGAGTTGATCTGTTGAAAGGCTGGGATGCTGTGAATATGTTTAGATAGTGAGCCTTCAAATATCCATGGGCTATGATTTTCAGAACCACATAGATACTAAACCATGGGTGTTCCCATCCCTTCTGCAGCACACAGAGCATTTGTGCACAACCTGCATGAAACCTATGTGATCCTCTCACAAGCTGTCCATCATTCTCTAAGTATATGGAAGTACATACCTAAGTCATCTAGGTGTATATAAATGCCAAGTAACTACTTGTTATCTTGTGTTGTTCAGGGAAAGAAGCCTGTGTGTGCGCAGTGCAGATGCTATTAAGAAATGTTCCAGCTGGTTGGGGCTTTGGGTCTGGATTCAATAACAAAATGAACTGTGTTCTAATGAACACAGTTTGCTGCCTTCACCAATTACCTAGGGACTTAAGGGCAACAAGAGAATAAATGGGTGCCATGTCATTGTAAGTCCCTAGGTAATTGGTGAAGGCAGCAGTTGGTTTCTCTGCTCTGGGTCTCCTGAGGCTGAAATAAAAGTGTGGGTTGGGGGACTGGGAAGGTGGCTCAGTGGTAGAGTGCTTGCCTTGCATGCATGAGGCCCTGGGTTCGATTCCTTAGCACTACGTAGGGATAAAAATCTGGAAGTGGCACTGTGGCTCAAGTGGTAGACCGCTAGCCTTGAGCTGAAGAGCTGAGGGAGCAGTGTCCAGAGTTCTGGCCCCATGACTGGCAAAAAATAAAATAAAATAAAAAATAACAAAAAAGTATGGGTTGGCCTGGGCCAGTGTCTGGAGGATTTTGGGGGAGAATTTGCACCCAGTTTCATTCAAATTGTTGCTGACAGAATTCCACTCAGTATGCACCTAGGACGCTGCCTCTTTGTTGACTCTTGGCCAGGAGTGCTCACAGAGGCCACTAGATCCTTTAGCTCAAGGTCTTTGTGCCTTTGAAGTCAGTGGCAGGAAGGCTGGGAACTTGTTAGGATTGCAAATATGTAGTCTGGGGTGTTAAGAGGTAGGGTGCTTGTCTTGCATGTGTGAGGCCCTGGGTTTAATCCCTAGAACAGTTAAAAAATAAAGCAAATTCACTGGCACATCCCAGACCAACTGAGTCATTAACCCTAGCAGGGCAGTCCCTGTTATCATAAACCCCCAAACTTCTTATTCCACGGGCTCAAGGTTAGCTCAGTCTAGTTTAGGCTAGAAGGATCAGAGCCTGAGATAGAACTGGGGGCTTTTTCTTCAAGTAAGCTAAACATAGAACCATAAGACCCCTGGAGATGGCATTTCTTACAGGCTGAAGAGAAAGGACAGGAAATGCATTGAATGTCTGTGACAGGAAAGTTAAAAAAAATGCTCAACTGCCAACTTGGAACCTCACAGGCTTCCTTTCTCACTACAGACCCTTTGCGCCATCTAGTGGTGAGTTTGATAAGCCAGCCCGTAGTCAGTGAAGGATACTAATTTACTTTCTTTTGAAAAAAGATCTCGTATCCTAAGGCATCTGGAGAACTCAGAGGACCCACACAGGAGCTCACTGCGCCAGAGGGGGCTCACATCAGACTCCTGCCTGCACTGCTGGCCTCACTGTTCACAGCTCAGTGGAGTGACACAGATAAGCCAGCTGGTCTCAGCATGATCACAGCAGTTATCTTCATAGAATATCAAGTTCAAGTTGCCACAAGGCCCACATCCTCTTCCTGCCTCTCTTTCCAGGGTCATCTTCGCTTCTCCTCTTAAGGTGACCTTGGCCATCCTCTACTCTTCTCCTGACCAATTCTGTTTCTGGCACCTGACCTTTGATATACTATTTCTCTTCTTCCTGGAAACCTCTTTCTTTTCTCAGGGCCAAGGAGTGGCCCTACATCTTCCTGGAAGCCTCATCATATATGTGAATTGTTCCAGGCATATATGTGTGTGTGTGTGTGTGTGTGTGTGTGTGTGTATGTGTGACAGGACCATCTCCTGCCCTGGACTGTGAGCCAGGCTAGTGAACCTGTGTCCCATGCAGTGTCAAGGTGGTTCTGGCCAGGGTTATCTCTCACCCAAGTTTGAGCTTATGAGAATGGGGCTCTTCATTGTTTTGAATATTCTTCATTCTGATGAATAGTTTAAATAACTGTTATAAGACTGCTCAGTGGTAGAGCGCTTGCCTTGCCTGCCTGAGGCCCTGGGTTCGATTCCTCAGCACCACATAAGCAAAAAGAAAAAAGCCAGAAGTGGCGCTGCGGCTCAAGTGGTAGAGCGCTAGCCTTGAGCTGAAGAGCTGAGGGACAGCACCCAGGCCCACAGTTCAGGCCCCACGACTGGACCCCCCAAAAATCATTTTGGGGGAACAAAAGCCTGATCAAACTGGCCTAAACAGAAAGGATGCTTTTTTAAAATTTGAAATCATGTGAAAAGTTGCAGAAATAGCATTAAGGTTTACCATATATTCTTTGACTGGCCTCTCCAAGTGTTCATAACTTATAAGCAAAGGATAATAATGTAAGCCAGGAGATTAACAGTGATACTGCATTATAAATGGACTGTGTTAGAATGTCATCAATATTCAGTGCTGTATTCTGGCCCCAGGTCCTTTCCCTAGTCCCCTTCAGTCTGGGAAGAAAGTCTGTTTGTCTTCCCAATTTTGATGATTTGAAGAGCCCAGGCCAGCTCTTTTGTGCAACAGCCCTCCATCTGGGTTAGCCTGATGTGTTCTAAGGATTAACTGAGGTTGGTATTTTTGGCAAGAATTCCTGGGAAGTGACCTGATGACCTTTGTATGTCAATACATCTCCTCCCTATTGATGACATTAATTTTGATTGCTTTTGTAAAGTGGTGTCTTGCCAGGTTTTCCACTGGGAGGGCACCCCCCTCCCTGTCCCTTCCCCTGAGGAGTGGATGTAAAAGGCAGTGACTGATATTTGAGAGTGGGTGTGTAACACTAACCAGGAGCCAGGAACAAGGATCCGAGGCAGCTGCTCATCCATCTCCCTTGCCTCCTCTTCTTTCTTCTACCACAGGATCCCTCATCTCTGTGTGTCTCTTCCCTTACAAGGAGTGGCTTCTTAGCTTCTCCATGCCCATAATGAAAGATCACTAGTGCAGAGTGGCAGCCTCAGCTCTCCATCCATGTGTTCCACCAGCTCACTGCTACCCCTGAGATCCCTTTCCGAAGTCCCACCTGAGTGGTCGAGTCCACCCCTCATTCCAAGCTCTGGACAGAGGAGAAGGCCACATTGCTGGCAGGATCCTCTTGTGGAGGGATAGACTGAATGACACAGGATGGACAGACATCTTCCCCAAATGTTTAGTATAGGTGCCTTTCTTCCTCCCTATCTCCTTCCAGTTGTAAAAGGTATTTTCCTGTATATGTTATCACTTAGGAGACTTTTCTATCCTGAGGCAAGATCTGCCCGTGTAAGCGAAAAATCCTGTGATCACAGGACATCACAGGATGTCTTCCATGGATGCTGAGGTCAGGGTGCAGGAAGTAGTTTGCAGTGTACATACATGAAGTCAGATGCAGACATTGGTGTAGCCGCAGCATCCCACTGGCCTGGGAGCTGGTTACAAATACAGGTGCTGGGGGCTGGGAAGGTGGCTCAGTGGTAGAGCACTTGCCTTGCATGCCTGAGGCCTTGGGTTCGATTCCTCAGCACCACATAAGCAAAAAGAAAAAAGCCGGAAGTGGCACTTGGCTCAAGTGGTAGAGCGCTAGCCTTGAGCTGAAGAGCTGAGGGACAGCGCCCAGGCCCAGAGTTCAGGCCCCATGACTGGACCCAAAAATAAAAAACAAAAAAACAAATACAGGTGCTGCTCTAGCCCACACCTACCCCACAGAAAGCTGAATCTTACCATCCCTGAGTGATTCTAATGCCCAGAGCAATTTGAGAAGAGCTGTTTGATATAGAAGTAATGTTTTTTTTTTTTTTTGCCGGTCATGGGGCCTGAACTCTGGGCCTGGGCTCTGTCCCAGCTCTTCAGCTCACAGTTAGTGCTCTACCATTTGAGCCAGAGCACCACTTCTGGCTTTTTCTGCTTATGTGGTGCTGAGGAATCGAGCCCAGGGCCTCCTGCATGTGAGGAAAGCAAATCTACCACTGAGCTACCTTCCCAGCCCAGAAGTAGTGTTTTTGTGTGTGTTCCATTCTGCCAAGAATTTTTGTCAAATTCTTATTTGAGAGTAAAATTATAAAATATGTGTCTGTATATATTATTTTACATATGCAATATACTATATTATACATATTTTACATTATATGACATATAATATACGATTATATACACATATGTATAAATATTATTTATGTTACATCTATTATGTACTATACTATATTACATACACTATACATTATAGTATACATTATATGGCATATAATATATACTATTATAGACACACACGTATATATTTTGTAATACTGGAGTTTTGAACATGGACCCCAACTCTTGCTAGGCAGGCACTCTACCACTTGAGCTGTGCTAGCAGCCCCTGAGAGTATAGTCATAATTGCAGCTGTTAAACATGCATGAAGGTACAATATGAGCCATTGCTGATCTGTAATCATGAGAGAAACAAGCAAAGCCAGTAGAATTCCGACCTAGAGATCTGGTTCTCCTGACCATACTTATCTCTTAGGGATAGAGAGGTATGGATTTCCTGACAGCAGATCTTTGCCCACAGACAATGACCCTGGAACAAGCTATCAAAAGTGCCCACGAAAGTTATGATGACGAGATACAGCTTTACAATGAGCAGATCGAGGGCCTGAGGAAGGAGATGGAGGAGGCTGAGCGGACGCTGGAGAAGTCTTCCTATGACTGCCGGCAGCTGGCTGTGGCCCAGCAGACTCTGAGGAACGAGCTGGATCGCTATCATCGGATCCTGGAGATCGAAGGCAACAGGTGTGTTCCTGCATCTGCGCACCTGCCCGCTCATCCTGACCACTTACTCATTCCACAAAGCCTTGTTGATTGCCTCTGGTGTATGTATCAGGTATAGTGGTAGGCTGTGGGAATGTAGCAGGAAAGGAAATAGGTTTTCCCCCTCATTGTCAGGGAGCTTGAAAGCTAGTGGGAGAGAAAGACAACTTGGCTAACGTCTTGCTGTGGAGGAAAGTTTGTCAGAGAGGAGAGAAGTGAGTATGGATGTACTGGAACTTCTAAGTAGAGTGATCAGAAGTGGCCTGGGTGAAGAGGCGGCTTTGTGTCCCTGGAATCTGGGGACATAAACCGTCCCGCAGGAGGGATGAGGAGGAGGTGGAATGAGCTCCCAGCACCCTGGCACTTGCTGAGTACTGCTTAGGGTCATGGATGCAACCATCAAAAGATGATTGGGTGACCCAATGCAGCCATCTTTTGGGTCAATAATGTGTCTGTCAACATGGTATCTGCTGTCTTCATGAGAGAACCCCATTTACTTTAGGACTGCTGGGAAATTTGTGCTCTCGCTCTCTTTCTCCATCTATGCCTATGTTGATATTTGTATTTAGAGATAATGTTCAGAAGGCAGATTAGGTATGGAGTTGTGATTCTTTTAATTTGATCTTCCTGATTTTCTGAGTTTAGAGAGAGTTAAAAGAGAGTCCTCCCTCCCCTACCTCACAAGGGCGTTTCTGCCCTGTGCGCTGAGCATGTTGGTTGCCAGTGCTCAAGCGCTTAGCAGGAAATGCAATGTTTCCTCTTTCTCCTGGTAGTCATAGTCACTGTGTCTTGGATAATTTGGTGTTATCATTATGTCATGGGGAATATTTTATATGATTATTTTATGTGATGCCCTGGGCACAGGGCACCACAAGAAGTTAACTAATCCTTTGAGTACCAGCTTACAACTTGTAATTTTTTTTCCCTTTTGTGTTGTTATTGGGACTTAAACTCATGGCCTCATGATCTCACTTAGCTTTTTTGTTCAAGGCTAGCACGCTATCACTCGAACCACCTCTCCATTTGTTTTTTTTTTTTTTTTTGCTGGTTAATGGGAGATAAAGACCTCAGATTTGTCTGCTTAGGCTGGCTTCAAACTTGGATTCTTAGATCTCAGTCTCCTGAGTAGCTAGGATTACAGGTATGAATCATTGGTGCTCAGCTTTAGAATTTCTAATTTTGGTAGGGTTTCAAATGGATAAATGTGAGATTAGAACAAAGACCTCCTGAGAATACTCTTTACCAAAATTCACCAGCTGTTTACATTTGTCTCAATTGCTTTAAACCTTTTTTCTCTTTATTTATATATAATATATGTTATTGCTATTACTATTTATTATTATTATTATTATTATTGAGCTAGTACTGGGGCTTGAACTCAAGATCAGGTCACTGTCTCTTAGCTTTTCCACTCAAGCCTGGTGCTATGCCATTTGAACCATAGGTTTACTGCTAGCTTTTTGGTGCTTAATTGTAGAGAAGAGTCATGGACTTTCCTATCTGGACTGGTTTCAAACTGTGATCCTCAGTTCTGAGCCTCCTGAGTAGGTAGGATTACAGGCATGATCCTCCAGCATTGGGCAGATATAAATTATTATTTTAGAAAATAAGTTGGGGATATATTTTAATCTGATTGGCCCTTCTAATTAAAATGCTTTACAATATAAACACCCTCATCCAATAGAGAGATGGCTTGGTAGCTTCTAACTAATCACAACACAGTGTTTCTTTTTTTTTATAGATTTAAATTTTTATTTCATCTTTATTTTTAATAACATTTTTATGGAGATGCAATTTATGAACAAATAAATGCCCTCATTTTTATTATACAATAAGAAGAGTTTTCATCAATGTTTATACACATGGAACTCAAATACAGAATATTTGCATCACTACAAAAAGGTTCCTCATGCCCGCTTAGAAAGTTTTTAATAATTATTTCTTCAAGTACTTTCTGTCTCTTGTTTTCATATAGCACAGTATTTCTATAGCTCTGCCTCTCAGTTTATGACTTGAGTTCAAATAAACGATCAATTTTTTTATGTTCGCATCCAGTGTATAAATGCAATGCGCTTATCACTTGGTAAACATATATCATTCATAAGCAATTTGATACGGTCCCTCTAGCCCCCAACCCTCTATTTGGCTTGATGATTGAAAGTGGTGCTACCTTCTTTCTGGTTCTTTCTGCCAGGCTGAGCTCTGCCTTCATGGAGACACCCATCACCCAGTTCACCCCAAGCCGTGGGGCCTCCCTCAGCCTTGGCTCCAGTGCAAAAGGTAACCAGACACCCCCCACCCTGTCTTGACTTTGTTTTCTGTCTTGGAAAATATTAGAAAAATTATTTCTAAAAAATATTTCTGACTTTGACACTCATGTTCTCCTCTGAGTCATCTGGAAATTAAAAGTTTTTATATGAAATTAAAAGTCTGTCTCTCACTCTGAGCCAAGAAAGTTTGTAAAGGGAAAAGTTTTCTGGGGTATAGCTCACCCAGGAAGTGCCATTCCTACACATAAGGTATTTATGGAAAAGAAATGAAACTCCATGTTCACTTCTTGCTTCTTTGCTATGCCAAGAAGATTAAGTTTACTCTGGCCATCACTGTCCTGAAGTTTCTATTAATTTTGAACAAGGGATCCTGTTCTTTCCTTTACAGTGAATCCTGGAATTCAGTAGCTGGTCCAGTAAATGTCTCTCCTCTCAGACCAGTTGCCAGTTTCTTTGGCACGTCCCTCTCTGCAGTCCCTTCACTTTGGCTTCCTAAACGGTTTCTGCTATTTCCCCCTCACACATCATGGGTCAGCCAGTGTCATGTACTAGTTCCCTGTCTATCTTAGTTTTGGGGTTTCTGATGGGATAGAATGGAGAAGAACTTTGGGAAGGAAAAAGTTCCCAATCACTATGGGAACAAGCTAGGAAGTCTCACAGATTACAAGATTTTTCTGTGTTTTCTTAGCTTCTAGTTTTTCCTTGCAGCTAGTGTGGAGGAATGAATGGCTAGCACTTTGAAAACAGGGGACTCCTGCCATTTTGGAATTTAATAACATCATTTCCTCTTTTGGCCCAGGAGGAAGGGGATGCTGATCAAGGGGTGGTCATGTTGATTTAGGTTATCGGGGTACTGTGGATGGAATCAATCCCTATGTCTGCAGCCATCTGAGCATATCAGAGGTCCAGGAAGCCCTGTTGTGCCTCCTTTGAGGAAATTGGAGAGAATGACTTTGTGGAGTGGGTTCCTATGGTATAGTCTGTGGACTCAGACATCCTCTGTGAACATAGCTGGGCCATGAGTGGCATAGCAGTAGAATCATATGTCTTGGATTAATTCCAGGGTAATGGAGAACTATGACCATTCCCTTCATTTCAGGGAGAAAGCCAGAGGGATGATGTGACTTGTTTAACATTGCACAGTTGGATGTGGAGAGCTGGTACTTAAACTGCTGGTACCTCAACAGATCCAGACTTTTCTTCCCTTTTGTTTTTGCTCCACATTTAACACATGCCCCCTTAGAGCTGCATCTGTCTGCAGTACGATTCACATAGTTTTCAATGAATGTACTTTTTTTTTCTTCTTCTTTTTTTTTTTTGGGTCCGGTCATGGGGCCTGAACTCTGAGCCTGGGCGCTGTCCCTCAGCTCTTCAGCTCAAGGCTAGCGCTCTACCACTTGAGCCACAGCGCCACTTCCGGCTTTTTTCTTTTTGCTTATGTGGTGCTGAGGAATCGAACCCAGGGCCTCATGCATGCAAGGCAAGCGCTCTATCACTGGGCCACCTTCCCAGCCCTGAATGTACTTTTGTGTTCCTGCTCATTGAAGTTATCCTCGACTTACTTCTTGTGCTTTTTGTTAGACCTCACCAGGGCTGTTCAGGATATAACATCCGCTAAGCCAAGACAAAAAGGCCTCCCCAAGAGCATTCCAAGAAGAAAGGAGATTATAGCTCAAGACAAAGCAGAAGAAAGTGTGCAAGACGCATCATTAAAAAGGCAGCAAGACACAAAGTCAGTGCAAGTAGAACTTAAAGAAGAAGGTGAATCTCAGCTGGGAGCAGGGGATGGAGAAAAAGGTCCCCCAGCTCAAGAGGGGGGACCAGAGGATGTTCCAGATGGAGGGCAGATAAGCAAAGCCTTTGGAAAACTATGCAAGATGGTCAAGGAGAGAATTAAAGGTTCCAAAGAGCCTGTGCCTGAGCCCTCCATTGGTCTCTACACCAAAGGGCGCCATGTGTTAGTCACGGGGGATGCCAGTTATGTGGACCCTGGCTTCCGCTCCTCCTCCATCCCAACCAGGGGTGGGGTGGTGATTTCCATTGAGGAAGACTCCATAAATCATGATGGCCATGCGGAGCCATCTCCGGAGCTGCCCACACCACCTCTAGAGAATGGATCAGAGGGTTCCCAGGGAAAAGATGGCGGGCATTCCAGCGACCAGCAGGCTGCAGACAAGGAGAATGGGATAAGTGCTGAAGAACCGAAAGGTCCCAGGGAGAGAGATGATAGCCAGAAGGAAGATGAAGGGCCTAAGAGAACCTGCCCTGTGATCATACCTGGTCCAGAAGGACCATCTGCACCACCTTCTCAAAGGCCTGAGGCTGTCCAGGATAGATCAGAAGGGCCTGGGAATAAGAACAGCAGCCTGCCAGGAAAAATCCCTCCCAAGGCGTTGGCTTTTAAGAAAGTAGAAGTAGTGGAATCTATTGAGAAGATCTCAACAGAGAGCATTGAGACCTATGAAGAGACCTCTGTGATTGTGGAGACTGTGATTGGAAAGACAAAGGCCAACAAGAAACTGGGAGAGAAGGGCTCCTAAAATGCCCCAGTTCAATGGCAGGAATTCTTTTGGGGGTGTGTGGAGGCTACTGTAGGGGAAATACCTTGATATTTTAGGACAAATGATAAAAGAGTGATGGTTCCTGTTTGGATTTGATTATAATTGACCATTTGGCATTGTCTATGAACCTTCATTAAAATGCTTTCTTTGCTTGCACAATATCCCTTGTCTAATTCCTAAGGCCTTGGGAATGGAGGGGCGGGGCGCTCAGCTTGGCTCAGGACAGGGATGCCCTGTTAAATGGCTACCGACTCTTCCTTGCTCAGGAAAGAGACTTGCCCACCCACCACTCTCCTCACCTAGCTTTTTTGGTGGATAATTGGACATAAAGAGTCTCATGAACTTTCCTGCCCAGCTGGCTTCCAAATTCAATCCTCAGATCTCAGCCTCCCAATGAGCCAGGATGGCAGGCATGTATGTAATGACATCCTGATCAAGCGCCCAGTCACTTTTTACATGTTGATCGAGTCAATCAAGGAGAATGGACCCGCAGTTTGTTTTGTGCTGGGCAGAGTTCTGGGTGCTGAAGGGAACAATCAGATGTGACTCTGATCCAAGCTATACCATTCTGGATGGGAAGGAAGGAAATGTACAAGTAAGCAGATGACTGGAGGAGAAAATTAGAACAAGTCCTATGAAGAAAATCACATAGGACGCCATGCTGGAGTGACGGCAGGGCTATTTGAGATGGGTGGTCCAGGGAAGGCCCTGTGGGGGAGGTGACATGTAGTGTGAACGGTAGAAAGGGGCATCAGGTGCACGTTGGAGGGAAGATTATTCCGGGCAGAGAGGACTGCAAATGCAAAGGCCCTGGGGCCTTTGGGGGTGGGGGCATGAATGGACTTGGCCTTTTCAAAAAGATGAAATATTGAGGATTGGAGTGGTATGATGCAAGGAGGTGAGGTGAAAACAGAAGGCAGGGAACACATGATCACACACTCCGGGGGGGGGCATCAACCCATCCTAAAAAGCAGGACAATGGTGGGCCTGTCTGAAGTGGGCACTTTGGGAGCACAGTAAAGCCACCCAAGGGTCCCAGAGATCAAACCCCACTTGATCATTTTTTTCTTGGTGGCTGTTGTCCACTGCCCCTGCTTAGTTTGCTCTCCTCCTGTAAAGCTGCAGACGGAGTGCCTTTCCTGGCTTTCCCTCTCCCTGAAGGCTATGAAAATGAGCCCAAAGCCTCTTGTGTCATAAACAGCATTTCTTGCTATAAAATGGGGGTCTCAGAGCAGACCTCCCAACAGCACTGATTATGGGGTCTTCATCACCTCTTGCCTTGTGGTGAGACTCTCCCAGATGGCCTCCACCCTGAAGAAGGTACACTGCAGCCCCTGCCTCACTCATTTCCCAAGCCTTCCAATGGGTGACCGAAACAGCCACTGGACTACTGCTGTTGTCTCAACTCTTGCCAGACATACATGGCTCGGATCCCCTGCTGTCTAGCCTATGCCTACACCCTGAGGGGTCCTTGCTGTAAACACATACAACCCTTTGCCTGAAGATTTCCTAGGCTCACAGGAATGTGCTCATCTGAAACCAGGGCAGGTTGAGAGTTCTGAGGAGCAGCCATGGTGGGTCAGTACTTGGGCCCTCTCAATTTCTGTTGCACAAACTATGAGGCACCCTCAAAGTCTTTTGGAGATCGCCGGTGGTTTTAGTCCCAGATGCTGACGTCTCAACTGCCTCTTCTTGATCTCTTCTTGTCTGTCTTAGTTTCCTACTCACCGTAACTAGATGCTTCCTTTCACCTAAACCCCTTGACATGACTCCTTGCCTTAAGGTTGGCTTGGGGTGGGGTGGGGAGAGAATCTGGCCTATGCCCAACAGCTGATTGGCTGCTGCCAATCAACAACCTTCAGGTTGAGATCATTATAGTCCCAGCAGTGCTGCACATTGCATTTCCCAGGTAAAATGGCAAAGGTTCACTTTCCAAAGTGCCAGGGAAACCTTGGAGGACCAGCTGCCAGGTGATGCCTTTGGTGTTTCACTCCAGGCTGCTGTCCCCAGGTCAGGCGATGAATGGACCCATTGGGATCTATATGGACCTCCCTCAGAGTTCCTTCTGGCTTTCTCCCTTCCAAGCTTAGGTTACCACTTTTCAGATCCTTTTGTATGGCAGTGCTTATGTGCCACCTGATGGAGGTGCAGGTCTGACAGGCCCCGGTGCCCCGTGGCAGCCTCCGGATTCCTGTGAGCAGGAAGCAAGCACACTGCCTGCACCATCCTGGTACCAGACAGCCTTCACGCAAAGCCCTTCCCACCCCCAGCTCCCACATACTTTAGGTGCTCTTAAATGTTCTCCTTTGCTTTTTGAACAAACTAAATGCACCAAAGACGAATAGGAAAACGCAAGTGTCATTAGTTCATGTAAATGTAAAGAGGGGCCTTTGTGTCGATTCAAGTGTGTGACTTTCTTAGGCTGGTTTCAATGTTCTTGGGAGGCTGAATGAGGCATCAGGTTCTAGGGGTGGGCATGGAGTGAGACCATTAGCAGGAGATGGCACACTCCATCTGGGAGAGAGAACTTCACTAAGAGTCTCTCTCTAGCTTCAATAGACTTAAGAGCTAGGGATTCTGCACACCAGTCTCTGTCAACCTTTGTCACCTGACTCTCCTGAGTGCTATCCCTGTGCTTCTTTGTGCTCAAAGCTACAGCTCTCCCACTTGAACCATAGTGCCACTTCTGGTTTTTGAATGGTTTATTGGAAGTAAGAGTCTTATGGGGACTTTCCTGCCTGGCTTGGCTTTGAGCCACGATCCTCAGATCTCAGCCTCCTGAGTAGCTAGGATTACAGGAGTGAGCCACCAGCACCCAGTATCCTCATCTTTTTAAGCTCCCATAGTTTAGTGTCTTTCCTTCTTGCCATCCATTCTGTTGACTAATTTCTTTTTTGAACTTGGAGAACCTCCCTGCTGATTATAACCATGACATTTGGATTGGCCTAGGAGACACTCTGTGCTAATATTATTGCAGGTTTCCTAGAAGTTTGAGTTTACAAATAATTTGTAGCAAATTAGACTCTTTCCATCTAACAACTGACTCTGACTACGAGATCAATGGTTCCCCTAATTCGGTCCTTGTCTCTCTCCCTAAATATAAAATGCTTGGGTATGTGTGTACTAAAGGTTTTATGTTGTATCATTGTTAGGTAATCACTCTAATCAGTGTGATCAACTGATCACACGGAAAATCATCGTTAATTTATAAGGGATAGTAACAACAGCATGGCGTAGTAGCTTTATAAATTATTTTTTTTGTCTTTTCTTTTTAGGTACTGGGGATGAAACCCAGTGTTGTACTTGCTAGGCAAGCACTTAGCCACTGAGCTACATCCCAGCCCTCTAAATGTTGAAATATATTTCAGTATATAAATACTGAAACTCAGGTAGCCTGAATCTTCAGCTCACTGCATGGAGGATGGCACTGTGGTCTTGGAGAGTCAACTGAATCCTCATTAAAGTGTGTGAATGATAAATAAACGATGAACAAATCTTCATTGTATTAAACCACTGAGGTTTATTTATTTATTTTTATTTATTTATTTTTGCTAGTCCTGGGGCTTGAACTCAGGGCTTAGGAGCTGTTCCTCAGCTCTTCAGCTCAAGGCTAGCACTCTACCACTTGAGCCACAGTGCCACTTCCGGCTTTCTTCTTTTTTGTCGGTCGTGGGGCCTGAACTCTGGGCCTGGGTGCTGTCCCTCAGCTCTTCAGCTCAAGGCTAGTGCTCTACCACTTGAGCCACAGCACCACCTCCGGCTTTTTTCTTTTTGTTTATGTGGTATTGGGAATCGAACCCAGGGCCTCAGGCATGCAAGGCAAGCGCTCTTACCACTGAGCCACCTTCCCAGCCCCTGAGTGATGGTTTTAAGTTAGAGGAATGATTTACACATTATGTGGTAATGTTAGGCTTTACATAAAGAATACTTGAACCCGGTGCCAGCGGCTCAGGCCTGTAATCCTAACTACACAGAAGGATGAAATCTGAGGATCACATATGGAGCCAGCTGGGGTTAGAAAAGTCTGTGTTCTCTCCAACTAACTACTTAAAGCTGAAAGTGGAGTTGTGGCTCAAGTGGTAATACCATTATTAAGCAAAAAAGCTACATGACAATGCCCCAGCCCTGAATTCAAGTCTCTATACTGGAATAAAGAAAGAAAAAAGATGATTTGGATACAAGCAGTACAGTACCATGAAAGATGATATTATGGCAGAAATATCTAGTGGTAGCGCAAACAGTGTGGATGTGCCAAAAGAGTAGCAACTCAATAGAATGGATTGAAACCTAAGATTTCCTTGTGCTTCCCAGACTGGCATGCAATTAAAAACTTAAAACA
>NW_012267315.1:8332939-8404475 GCF_000151885.1 Dipodomys ordii
CAGCCCCTCTTTTTTCTTATGTGGTGCTGAGGAATCGAACCCAGGGCCTCATGCATGCAAGGCAAGCGCTCTACCACTGAGCCACCTTCCCAGCCCTCCCTGAGCTTCTTTTGCACAAGGCTAGCACTCTATGACTTGAGCTACAGCACCACCTCTGGCCTTTTCTGTGTATGTGGTACTGAGGAATTGAAACCAGGGCTTCATGCATGCTAGGCAAGCACTCTACCACTAAGCCACATTCCCTGAGATTTTTGAGGCTATTTGCTACTAAACTATAACTTAGTCTACTCTAATGTGCATGTATTCTAGAATGGTGTTTCTAAAAGATTTTGACCATGGGCCATAATAAGAAATCTAGTTTATGTCATGAACCAGACAGGCAGACAAACAGACAAACAGATTTCTGTACTTACCTCCTAGAAACATATTTCAGGAAATACTACTTATCTTTAATAGGTATGATCTAGTCTACTCAAGACTATCCTATTTTATTCTATTAAAATACTCTAGTGTTGACTTCCAAAGTTGATTTTACAACAACTAATGGATATAACTTAAATATGAAAAGAACGTCACTGCTGACCATAATTTGTGTCCAATGTACATGCTAATTGTGTCTTTTGTGTATATTTACTAAGATAGGCAGGCTTTTTAGGTCTCTCTTTGGCAAATTTTTATCATCTGCTCCTACAAATGATGGAAGTGTTTTCATGTAAGATATAGCACATCTCACATAATTTCTGGAAGGTAATGTTTTATTGTTGAGCGTCCTAATTTACAACATATATTTTTTAAATTTACTTATAAAATTTTGTCACAGGGAGCAACAATATTAACCTGATTAATCATTATCCAGTTATTTTTATTTTTAAAATAAATGACTATAAATAACTCTCTTGCATTAGGATCAGGGATATCATGAAACATCACTAGCTAGACATAATTTAGTGTTAATACTGATGCAAAAAATGAAATAGAGACCAAATATTTGTATATAGCACTATATATATTTATATATACTATATTCTCATATCAAAACTTGCCATTTCTATTAAGAAGCTGATAAGTTACTCTCTGATTTCATAAATTATGCCACAACTGTGAAAATATGGACAGCTTTTATATTTGTGCTGCGTATATAAGACATTTAATGTTTATACAGAGAGCTGCAAAATTACAGAGGAGACATAATGGGACTCGATGAACATTTTCACCTGAATTTCCACTGGCTTTCTCTTAGCCAGAATCACCTTGATATTCTCTGAATATTCTTTTAGAGATGAATATGGTGTCTATTTCTTCAATAAATACACATACACACATGTTAAGTATATGTGTGTATATACATTTATACAGGTGTATATATATACACATATACACACATGTATATAGTCTACATATGTATATATATATATATTTCTGTGTGCACTTAAACACACAGGCACACATAATGTCCTTTGGTTTATTTTCAGACCATTAATGTGAAATGAATTTTCAATGACTTCCATTTATTTTTCTTTAAATCTAAACTGGTTTAAAAAGATCTTTGCAACAAGTAATAAATTTCTTTAAAAAATCATAAATATTGTTACACTTAAAAGCATATACAGGGATAGTTCACAGGGTGCTAGAGAAGACAGAAATTCATGCCAATATGGGGAAAGAGAGAATAGAAGTGAGGATTCTCTGTTCAAGTTACCACCATCAGGGAGTCAAACCTAGAGATCTTGATTGCTGGTTTGAGTCAAGGATGCTGTATGGGAGGGAGGGGTTGGTGCTAGGAGTGGCTAGGAACAAAGAAACGCTTCTTGTGAGTGGCTGGGCACTGAAGTTGGGTGTGAAGCCTGTCCTGGGGTAAGAATGCAATATGACAACAGGTCACCTTGGTTAAAAGTATTTGGGAGTGAATGCTGTCTTTTGAAGTTGGCAACTCTAACCTTTGGGTGTCATATCCAATGTTCTCATGGATTTCTAAGTTGCTTAACGCAGGCTCAAGCTATGAAGGGGAGAGCTGATAAGTGCCCTTCTCATCAAGATAGGCTCCTCACAAATGGAGGTCTCCAAGAATACAACTAATCCTCCAATGTACCACCTTCACTCTTCCACACCTCTCTCAGAACAAATGCCGTTTCCCCAACATATCAGAGACATTTCTTTCCAATTATGTTTTTGGAAAGCAAAGTCCAAACACATGTGTGTAAAGCTGTAAAACTCAACAACAAGCCAGATCCAACCCAATCAAGCTCCTCACCTCGTAGTGACACCAGAGCAGAAAGCCCCAAAGGAACATTCTTTTTTTTTTTTTAAATGAATCAACTATTTTTTCATAGACTTGTTGCTAGATTTACTTTCATGTTTTCTTTTGAATAGCTATATAAGAGAATCCCTGAAAATAAATATGTATGTATGTGTGCGTGTGTGTAACTCTATACAAATGGGAAGAAATTTGGGCTGCTCCAGCAGATTTGACAATAAATCTGAGCAACAGCTGGTTAAGGAGAGCCGCACTATGTAAGGTTTCCTAGCAGGCTGGCTGAGGAGAGTGAGTTATGATCTTAGTGTTGACGGTAAAGGTCCAGCGATCATATTTGGAATCTTTTTTTTTCTCTCCTGTAGAGATTTAGGCTCCCTGTGGATGGCTTCCCGCTCATCACGTCACTCAAATCTCTGATATCCCTTATGAATTTTTTTAAATTGAAGTTTGCAGCTTTCCCTGTGCATTAAGAGTGGCAGAGGCCCGCCTTCCCCCAGCTCTGCCTCAGCTTTGCTTTCCATGTTACATAACAGCTCCTCACTGAGACCACAGACAAATGTTCTCCAGTCACTGCAGGTGCCTTTTTCTTTTCTTTTTTTTTTTATAACATGCGTTTGCTCAGATAGGAAAAAAAAATCAAAGGAAAAACGGTCCCAGTTTTGTTTGCAGAATATCACCCATTTGAATGACAGAAATAAAGAAGGTAGAGTCACACGTAGGACATAGATGTTATGGGGGAAACACTATATTTGGGGCATAGAATAAAAAAGATCACTTCCATTGTAATGAAAATAATCACTGACAGTGAGCAAAGTGGTTGATTAAGAAGATGGCATTGCCGGTGTGTGGGGGTGACAGTAATTGCTAGGTACCTGCTGGAAACACTGGGTGAGGACAGAGGCAGAGACAGAGAGGGAGGGAGACCATGGAGGCAGAAATGTGGCCCTAGTTTTTGCTTAGAATACTTTTCAGGCTTCTCTCCACAGCTTCATCCAGCTCTTCCTCTAGCTCTTGCTTCTTGGACATGGCCAGCTTTGACTGGTAATCTCTTACCACTTGGTCAATATACGGGGCACTCTGTGTACCATGTAGCATCAGAGTCCATTCCTTCAGCACCCCCTTCTGAGGTGCACTGCCCACAAACCCCAGCTCCAGGGTCCAGGTTCCTCGGGCATCTTCTCCCCAAGTGTGGGTGGTCATAAAAGGCCACTTGTCAAAGCCCACTTTGGAGTCATCATCCCTAGGACGCCGGCTTAGCAAAATCGACTTGGTGCCCATAGGGGAAGTCATGTTGATGTTCAGGTCCCCTCTCCTGGTGGCATTGACCGTGATGACAGCTTGGACGTGCTCCAGGTAGCGGACAAAATTTTCCTTTCCTTCACATGCATCTGTGCTGAGGGTCAGCACCAACTTGCCCGTGGGTGGAATTTTCCTGAGGGCCAAAGGAAAGAAGAGGTGGTGAGGGAAGGTACTAAGGTACTCTTAGGGTAGCAGGAAGAGAAGGTGGCTTTGGGGTTAATTCAACAGACGTGAATTTTATTCCCACCTTTCCTTGTGAGTGTAAGCAAGTTCTGTACAGTTGGAACCCTCTCTGTGAGTAAAGAATGAAGCATATGCTCCAAGTGACTGCATATGCGCAGATAGCCTGACTACTTCCCACCTCAGGCACCAGCATCTTCCTGCTTTGCCCCAATTGTTCAGCGTACGTTCAGGCCACGCAAAGGTGTTAGGATCTCACCCCTCAATAGAAACCCTGTACCATTGCATTGCCCTTGGGGCCAAGGCTTCAAACCGAAGAGTGTTTCTGAACTACTTCTCATTAATAAAGGTAATTCTATCCCTGGGAAGTTTATGTACACTTTTAACTAGTTTTCCTGGGGTGATGCCATGAATCCATGACCCGGATGGTCAGTTTTTCCAGTTTTCCTGGTTCACAGGCTCTGGGAGAGCATGCTGACCAACATACAAAGCATTCACTGCTTTTACTGAGATGCAGCGATGGTGGCAGAAGTAACCCCCGGTACTGCGGTGTGACTGCTCACTGCACTGGAGCTGGGCCCCTGAAAGCACACACATTTGTCTGGGCTGGGCTGGGAATGCTGTTACTCTGAAATTAAATTAAAAGCCTGATGTGAATTCCAGGGCCAACAACCTCCGGCAAGCTTTCTGGCAGGCAGCGTGGCTTTGGGGAAGCCTAGGGGCAGTACGCTCACTGTTCCAAATCCATGGGCTCCACTTCGGTGGATCCAACCAAGCACAGATGGGAAATATTTGGAAGCAAATTTGCATCTCTACTGAATATGTATAGACTGTTTTCCTCATCACCATTCCCTAAACAATATAATAACTATTTGCATAACATTTGCGTTGTATAATATAGGTAATCTAGAGGTGACTTAAAGCATACAGGAGAATATGCATAAGTTATTCACAAATATAATACCATTTTATATAAAGGACTCCAGCATTCATGGATTTGAGTATTCATGGGGGTGTGAGGGGTGCCCCAGGAACAAACTCTCCACATATACCAAGGGCTGACTTTGATCTTTGTCATCTCTCTCTCTCTCTGTCTCTCTCTGTCTCTCTCTGTCTCTCTCTGTCTCTGTCTCTGTCTCTCTCTCGGCAGTCCTGTGGCTTGAATGCAGGGCCTGGGCACTATCCCTGAGCCTCTCTGTGCTCAAGACTAGTGCTCTACCTCTTGAGCCACAGAGGTTCCTCTGGCCTTTTCTGTTTACTGAGGAATTGAACCCAGGGCTTCATGCATGCTAGGCAAGCACTCTACCAGTAAGCCACATTCCCAGTCTGTTTCTTTCTCTTTCTCTCCCTCTTTCTCCCTCCCTCCCTTTCTTTTTCTCTTCTTCTTTCTGTTTCCTTCCTTCCTTTCTTCCTTCCTTCTTTTCTTCTTTCCTTCCTTCCTTCTTTCCTTTCCTATTTCTTTCTTTTTGTCTCACTTGCATTTTATGATATATATGATATATATTGCCTTTATAAAAAGAAAAGAAAAAATTCATTCTAAAGGAAAAAGAAGATATGTGCTTAGGAATAGTCAGGTTGCAAGAAGTTAAAATAGGAAATGGTTATGGAACCAAAAGAATCTCAGCACAGAAACTTTAAATAGTCACAGGTATTACTTCGCAGGCTGTGTTCTAACAGTTCTTCCCTGCAGAAAATGAAGTAGGTATGAAAAGACTGAGTGACTTCCCCCTCTTTGATCTTACAGAGATGGTGGACAAAAGCCTAGAATTCAAATCCTGTAAAAGACAGAGAATGACTTGTATCTTTCTTTATTGCACATCATTGTAAGTGTTCAGTTGCCTTGTACTTAGAAACAGGTGTTTTCGGGGGTGGGGGGGTGTCTCATGCAACACTGTTCAAGTGTATGATAAATTTATGTAGTTGTGACTGTTTTATTAGAGCCATAAAATAGCAATAATAACAGTCACTGTTTCTCAAGTGCTGTAAACACGTGTGGTATGGTAGTCCTGTAGAACACTCTGGTGACTATAGAACAGTGGCTGGTTCTTTGAACTTTACTTTTTCCCAGTGGGACAGAGTCCACCTGAACACTTAACCACATAGGAAGACATCTGTCATGTGATTGACTAAGCTGTTTTCTCTCTCCCTCATGCTGCTTCCGGCATTCATACCAACACAATACATGTTGTCAGCTGAGCACCAGTAGCTCATGCCTGTAATCCTAGCTACTCAGGAGGCTGATACCTGAGTATCTCAGTTTGATGCCAGACCAGGAAGGAAAGTCTGTGAACTCTTATTTCCAATTAACCACCCAAAGGAAAAAAAAACTACCACCACCAACATTCTGGAAGTGGAGCTGTGGCTTGAGTGGTAGAATGCTAGCCTGTAGCAAAAAAGCTCAAGGACAGCACTCAGACCCTGAGATCAAGCTCCAAGATGACACAAAGAAAGAAAGAAAGACAGAATGATAGAGAGAAAGAAAAAAGAGAGAAAGAAAGAAGGAAAGAAAGAGAAAATATGTTCACATTTATTCCCAAATCCTCTAAATATTAAGAATTGGAACATGCTTTTGGCCATGGCCTTAAAGAAGCTGCAGGGAGATTCTCTTGGGATGCACATAAAAGTCCTGGTGGTGTTCTGAGCTAACTGCTTCCTGTGTTGGCTGATGGCACTGCCTTTGCTTGCTCTGCTCACGAGGCAGGTGCAGTTGGTCGCAGCCAGTTGCATTTTTCTTTTGATCTTCGTTGAACACCCTTCACTGACTCTCTTCATAGCAAAGTCTCTTTAGAAAATCACTTTTCAAATTGACTCCTTCTTGGGGAAGATAAATGCCCACAAAATGAATAAATCTGACAATCATTCTCTGCTCTCTTCTTATAAGCTGTCGCTGTGCAGCCCCAAATATCATATCATGGGAAATGGTAGCTGCCAAGGCTGTTCACAGTGAAGCTCCTTGGAAGTGTGACTCCAGGTAACAAGGGCCACCTCTGTCAAGTGGCACAACCAGCCTTGGGCTTCCATGCAAGCTTTTCTGACCAGCCTCTGTGCTCCCCAATAAGTACAACTGCCCTAGAGCTAACTCTCCTGAATTCAAGAACAAGTTCAGGTGTGGGACTGGGTGAGGAAGGCATTGAGGGATGCAATCACAGTCAGGAATCCTTCCCAAGTTTGTGCTGAGGATGTAATCTAGGGCTTTGTATCTGCAAGGCAAGCGCTCTGTGCTGAGCAACACCCTAAACCTGAATGCATTATAAGCATATTATATATTATAATTCATTGTAAGTATATATGATGTCACTTGGGACATGCATTTCTATGTTTTTAAATTATTATGGGGCTTGGGTGGAAGCTTTACTGATTAAAGTGAACATTATGAGATTATGGACTGGTCCATGGGGGAAAACCACACAGTTCTGTAATGATCCATTTGACTCAGTGAGTAGACAATGGGCATGCTCACCCATGGAGGATGCTCACCCAGGGAGGATGTGGGCCAATGGGAGGATGAGCATCCAAGAGGGCATGCTTGTCTACAAGAGTCTAAGCAATAAATGTGCCCAGTTTGCAATTCACAGAAAAACTAGGCAAGGATTCCATCCCCAGTTCTAGGAGCTCATCTTCTTTCTGCAGTTCTGAACTGAACATGTTTAAAATTGTGGATCAGAGGGAGAGGAAAAATTGCATTTATCAAGGGCTTTGTTCCTGAGCTTTTTTTTTTCTCAAGGTTTACACTGTACCTCTTGAGTCTCAGCTCCACTTCCAGCTGTTTTGGTAGTTAATTGGAGATAAGACTTTCCTGCCTGGGCTGGCTTTGAACTGAAATACTCAGATCTCTGCCTCCTGGGTAGCAAGGTCTATAGGCATGAGCCATTGATGGCTGGCTACTTTTTTTTAAGATGAGGTTTTGCTATGTAGCCCAAGTTGGCCTTGAACTCACAACCCTCCTGACTCAGCCTTCTCATTGGGCCATTGGTGAACCAATGAGGATAGCAAGAAATCAAAGAGGTATTCTTATTGGCCAATTCTCTTGTCATGAAGGGGAAGTGGGAAGGAAAATTGGCATGCTTGGCTAAATCAGTGATTTCTATGTAAGAAATTCCTCCCTCAGGTCCCTTCTCATGGCACGCTGCCTCATTCAGAACAAAATCAAGTCCTTCCCTTGTTCTGTGAGTAGAAGGTATAAGCTAATTGTGATATGGTCACACCTTGAGACACTCTTCAATAATAAGAATAAACTATAAGTACATACTAAATTTGACTGAATCTCACAAACAACTAAATTAGAATAAGATTAGTTAGATAGAAAAGAGAGCAGAGTATTGATTCTCTTTACACTGAATATAGAATAGGCAAAGTAATCTATAGAGTTAGAAGTAAGACCAGTGGTCCCCACTGAGGAGAGGATGATGGATGCTATAGGGGTCCTGGGACATAAGTTCTATTCTCTTTACTAATCTGGGCACTGGTTACATTGGTTGATTTGTACAATTAAAAATAATCACATAAACTGGCTCACACCTGAAATCCTAACTACTCAGGGGGTTGAGGTCTGAGGGAACCTCACTAACATGCACATGGAACAAACATAAGGCCTTGAGTTTAAACCTAAGTACAATACTAATAATGATGGTGATGATGATGATGATAACTGCTGAAATAGTTACAGCTTACACTTTTTTATTATACATTTCTGTTCTCTGTGAATGCCAGAGCACCTCCCCCCAACCCCACCTCCACCCAAGTTGGGCAACTCTGTGACTCTGTCTAGGAACTGTTTGTTCCTGAATCAGATCCAGTGCTTGCCTCTGACAGGGAGGGGGAGTCCAGCTGTGTGGGCGATCTTATGACACCATCTCTGGGCCACTTGGACATGCAGTAGCAGAAGCAGTGTCCCGACTTACTCAGGGTCCTGGACGGAGCCTCCCACACAATGGAATCTTTCAGGCACAGTTTTCCAGTCTTTAGCCATTTTCACCATGGCGCCTGCATCGAGGACTCCGTAACCAAAGAGATGATTAAACTCCAGTCCCACTCCATTCCGCCGCCACTGATGGACCTCGTCATGAAGCTGGTTCCGTTTGGAGGTGAGCACGGTCAGATGCTGCATGTCTCTCCAGGTCAGACCCAGACTGGTTGTCAGAGGCAGAGAGTGTGAGAGCAAGGGCGAGAGGCAGGGAGAGAGAAGAAGAGGAACATGATGAAGGAAAGTGATGCTCAGGACACAGACCCTTTAGTCTACAAACCCCATGCAAGGAAGGGTCCACACACTATTTGGGACCATTATTATGTCAATTTACAAAGTCTTCTTGCTTTTCTTTTCTGTTTTTGGTCACGGTTAAAACTCACAATATTCTTTTTTTTAATTTTTAAATTTATTATGTATTTATTTGTCCATTGTGGGGCCTGGGCCTGGGCACTGTCCCTCAGCTCTTCAGCTCAAGGCTAGCGCTCTACCAATTGAGCCACAGTACCACTTGCAGCTTTTTCTGCTTATGTGGTTCTGGGGAATCAAACCCAGGGCCTCATGCATGCAAGGCAAGCTACTCTACCACTGAGTCACCTTCCCAGCCCCTCTTTTTGTATATAACAATATTCTTATTGATAATATATTTTGCAATTTACGTAGCAGATTTTTTTCTGGAGTGGTAATGGGGTTTCAACTCAAGGCCTCACATTTATTTGCCTGGGCTTTACCACTGAGCCATATCTCTAGTCCTTTTCTGCACTTCTTTTTGTTATTGTTAAAGAGTTTGTTTTTCTTGAAATATTTTTGCTTCCAAAGAGTATCCTAACACATATTAGATTGGCTAAAATGAAAAAGACTGACAAGATCACATGTTGTCAAAGACAGGGAGCAACTGCAATGCATGGCATTTGTGTACAAATTATTGCAAACACTCTGGGAAACTGGTTGTAGCTCCTAAGACTTTTCCATCTGCTTAAGCCACAGCCCAGAAATTCTATTCCAAAAAATGTGTATCTATCCATCAGCCTTATGCACTGCTCACAGCCCCGACTTGCATATCCCCCAAGTATCCTTTTGTAGTAGAATGAATCAACCATCAAGGTATAATTTAGAGAATGTAGAGTATTACAGAGGGGTAAGAAGGAGTGAACTACAATTATTTCTAATAATATGAATGACTCTTACAAGTACAACATTGACCTGAAGAAGCTAGACACAAAAAGAGAGTGCATACAGTTTGAGTCTATCCACAGGTGCTGCAAGCGTGGTCCTTATTGTGATGAAGCTGGGAGGTCCTAGGACCATTGAGGGGTTGTTCCTACAGGGAGGTGCTTGGCCACTGGGGACGCTGCCCTCAGGAAAGAGTTATGTAGATCTCAGGGGACCCTTGTCTCAAGAGCAAGGTTGTCTCCTTCCTATTGTCGGCTTCCTGTCTAGCCGTGTGGTATCTTCTCACATGTACAACTACCATGATGACATCTGCCATGATGTGACATAGCCAGAAGTTCCCTCAGCAGCGGCCGAAATGATGGAGTGCTTGATCTTGGACTTTCAGCTTCTCTAACTGTGAGCAAAAGTACTCTTTTGTAATTAAGTATCTAGCATCAAGTAGCTCATTATAGCAAGGTAAAAAGGAGGACAACAGAGAACATATTGTTGGACTCAATTTGTTTAAAGTACAACAGGAACAGTGTTGTGGGAAATGGGATGAGTGGTTGGTTGTGAGAGTCATGACTGGAAAGGGACTCAGCTGACAGTACTCTTTCTTGACCTGGGAGATGACTATCTGGTGTGCTCAATTTTGGAGAAATGAGACTGCCAGTTCTTGTACGACAGAGATAATATCTTCAATATTTGTGTCCCAGTGCCCAGGACAGTCCTTGGTGCATTGTTTACTGAACAAACCAGTCTTGCTTGCAAATGGTATTTCCTGTGGAAATTAGTCTATTGTTACCTAGTGACTGATTTTTCAAACTACAAGTCATAACTAAGTTGTGAGCTAGGAAATCTGCTTATTGCACATATAGTCTACTTAGGCTGCATACTAAAATCATTTTGGGGACATTTAAAATCCCTGTGCTTACGCTGTATCTCAGACCAATTAAACCACAATCTCTGGAAGAGAATCTTAGCCATTGGAAAATGTTACATTTTCCAGATCATTTGAATAGGTAGACACCCTTGTAAAGCAGAGATGTGATGTGTGTAACTCTCATTTGTAAGTGGACTAGAAGAGAAAACAATAACAGGGTGATGTGCATGTAGATTTTTCATATAAATATTTTATATGAAACATTTGGAGTATGTGTATTGGTGTGTGTGTTGTTCTGTAGTACAGAATTTATCTCTCACTGAGGGTCATGGTTAAAAGAATGGATAGATTTCAGAATTACTGTTCTCCTCAGAAGACAAATAATTTTAAGGACCAGGAACAATGTAACTCATTTGGTAAAATTTCAATGCAAACAAAATTCATTGATCTTGGGCTCTCAATCAGAGCCAGTGTGTTCCAATAATCCATATGCTCTTGAAATGCAGATCTTCTTTTAAGGAGAAAGTTCAAAGGAAGGTCAAGCTTATTTGAGAAGATTCAGAACAAATCTGGCACGCATGGTCCCCAGGGACCTGAAAGAATGGTGTGACATTTCCTGAAGTAGATTATGGCTAAAAGCACCGTGGTTTTGCTGGAATGGGATTCTGAATTTATGAATCCCCGAAGTGTTTTAGCAGCTGAGGATCTAGATGACCTTGGAGTGGGCTGGCAGGGGGAAGAATCTTTTATGTTTGCTGTAGGAGTGGGCAGTGCTCACATTTCCTCAGATGTTTCTTCACAGATGTATTCTCATGCAGGAGATGAAGATGGAGGTAGAGAGAGAGAGAGAGAGAGAGAGACAGACAGATAGACAGACAGACAGAGAGGAGTGCAGAGAGAAAAAGAAAGAGAGCAGAGAGAAAGAGCATAGACAGAGAGGCACAAAGGGAAAGCACAGAGGGAGGGAGAGAGAATCCAAGCAAAGAACTTCTCACTTCTGAGATTAATCAGAGTCCCTACTGGGTATGTAACTGAATGCATGCTATGGTTTCGTTAGCCATTGGCATATGTCTGAATGGTAAAATCAGGTCTCTTCTAATTGGCCTTTCTTAGTAATTTTAAAATTGATGGAAGATACTGTCTGTAAAATAGGCATTTCACCCACCTGTGTTAAGTTTTAATCTTCACATAGCAGCTCAAAACTCCCAGTTGATAGTTATTAAATAATAAAAAATGAATCTACAGACTATCGGCAAGAAAAGGTCACCGTGTTGGAGGTTGTAGGACAAGGAACATGACATATTCTCTCCTGTTCTTGAACGTTCTATATAATAGTTGGGAAAATAAGACAGACATGGAAAGGTAGTTCATGTGAAGTGACTCCATGAATGTCATTAAGTGTTGTGCTCAGGTACGATGCCCCAATTCTGGGCATGTCAAGTGGAGACCCTTTTCTTCACAGAGCCTGTAGTCTAGGCTTACATGGACAAGTCAGCATTGACAAAGTGACGGTTCTCATGATGGGGTCACTCAGGAGGCGGACAAAGGGTTGAGTAGAACCCCCGCAGCATCCCACCTACTGGTTCTCACTGTGGTCCTCAAGCTCCCTGAATCAGAACCACTTGGACACTAGTGACAAATGTGAGTTCCTGACTCTCCTGAGTCAGCGTCTTGAAAGAGGTGAGACTGACAATCGGTAAGATGACTCTCCAGATGTTTCCTATGCACACCGATGTGAGAGAGAACTGCTCCAAGATGTGGCTCTCCACCATGGCTCAGTCTTTGAACATGGTAAATACAATGATGTCAGAGTCTGGAGATTTTTAATTCCATTGTCTTATTTTTGACTCCATAGTGTCATTGCTTCTTTTGGGTCCAAGAGTTGGGTTGAGGAAAAACCCCAGCACTGGAACCTTCAAGGTATCACAGGATTTAGATTCAGTGGTGGGAACTTGGACAAGTTGCTTTAACAGTTTGAACCCCAGCTTCATATCTTCAAAATGGGGCAAGGCCTGACAGGTTTGCTCCAGGGTGTGAAGTAAAGGATTAGATGTGCCACGGAACTGGCACAGAATGAGTGTTCAATGAAGACTTTATTTTATTAGTAAAAAAAATCTATTTTATATATTGAGAATAGAAGTAAGAAAATAAATACTATTTTTCAATTAAAATATTGGTCAACATATTTAAAACAACATCAATGAACCATTTCCAGTTTTAAGGTATAGCCAACCTTAAAATCCAGCCAAAAAATAGATTGCTCTGTGTGTGTGTGTGTGTGTGTGTGTGTGTGTGATGTGTGTGTGTGCAAATGGCTCTGTTTGCCTAGGAGACCATGAGCCAATATTGCCCACTGAGGTTGAAAGGGAGACTCTTTCTATGTAGTTGGGAATTGGAATGATTAAATCCGCTCCTTCTCCAGGACCTGCTCAGGTCCCAACATGGTTCATTTTCAGAAAATGGTATCATGTGTGAGTAACTGTTGGTTTCCATGCTTAATAAGTCAGAGATAGCTATCTTCAATAGTTAAGCTCAGTGGCCCATTCTGAGTCCTAAATTTTCCATCTGACTTTTCTTAGAAGAATCAAAGTTTAAAGAAGACACTCTTAATTTGGGAGCCTTTTCTAGAAAAGGAGAATAGCTACATCTTTTCTTTCTTTCTTTCTTCTTTTTTTTTGGGGGGGGGGAAGGATGCTAGACTAGAAAATCTTTTAAAGACTCCTGCCATCATATTCAAAAAGCAAGTCTTGTCCTTTTTGTAAATCAGAAAATGCACTGCATACATGGAGGGCTACTCCAAGCATGGCTACCTGGAGATGGACGGTAGAAGCTGCCGTTGCTTAGCAACTGCTGACAGGCATGTGGGAACTCAACTCTCCATCCTCAGGAGCCAGAATCCAATTTCTCACAAGTTGTTGAATGATGCCTTCTCTGAGAACTCCCCACAAGGCAGGTGTTAACAGTCACTCTATGTATGTAGTGTTTTTGTGTTTGAAGACCACTTCTCAAACATAAGGCTAGCCTCTGGCTTCACTGAGAGGAGGGAGGACAGCCGATGGGTAGGTATCTCCACTGATGTTCACATCCAAGGTGAATGGAGTAAGCTGTGTAGTGCAAGGAGAGGGCTTTCCAGTAAAGCCCATAGCTTATTTTATTCTCCTTCCTTTCCTTTTTTCTCTCCCTCCCTCCCTCCCTCCCTCCTTCCCTTCCCTCTTCTCTTCCTTCCTTCCTTCCTTCCTTCTTTCCTTTCTCCCTCCCTCCCTCCCTCTCACCCCCTCTCTCTCCCCTCTCTCCCTTCCTTCCTTCCTTCCTTCTTCCTCTCTCTCTCTTTCCTTCTTTCTTCTTTCTGGTTTATTTGCTTGCTTTCTGAGGTGGTGTTTGAACCCAGGGTCTCTACTGCTGAGCCACACTTCCAACCTATACAATGAACAAACCTTGAGTAGAAACATGCTGTTTACTAAATGTTCTGAAATTCCTTGCTAGATATTCAATTTGACAGTTTGATTTTTCTTTTCGTAGCTGATTGAGATAATTTATTAGAGTAAATACCAAGGAACTCACAGATTATAAAAGGGGAATTTCATGAAGAAATATGTATGTGCTCCTATTTGGTATCTGAGTTGGGCGTTGGAGCCTTCTGCTCTCTTAAGGGTGTAGCTTTATGCTGTATATGTGTATGCATATATGCACATGTGTGAATATATGTGCACATGAGATTTAAGGCTCAGAGGTCATCAGAAATGCTTAGGAGAGTTCATAATAGGTTCTCACACCCACATTTGCCTCCATGGGTACCTGGCATGGGGGTAGAGAGGCACATGTTAACCCACCCTTCAGCTCTGGGCCCAGAGCTATAACATACTTAGCCTCTAAAGCCAGTGCAAACACCCCAGCTGCTTCAGGAGCAGCGGCAGATGTCCCAGAATGCCTCAGAGTGCAGTTGCCATACAAATCTGTGGTGGCCTGGAAGAGAAGAGATTGCCTAATGAATGAACAAATCTTACCATGTTGAATCCCCAAACAATGGATCAGGCTATAAGATATTTGTTTTATTTAAAATATATCTTGCTCTGAAGATTAAGATGAAATTAAGGATAAGCTTAACACCCAAATATCGATCTCCTTTGGCATACATTTTATTCAAGTTTCCTAATAATCCATGCAAAAAGGGACATTATCATTTATCAGTACAGTATCCACAAGGTAAGTCAATTGTTCAAAGAAGCATATAATATGGCCATTTCAAGGACTAGAAAGACTTTTATTTTCTGCAGCAGAAAAGGGGACACCAGAGGTTAAAAAGTGATAGGCAAGTTCTATCCCCTGGTCCATGCAATGGTGCATTTTGTTACATTGGGACCAGTTCTAGGGCTATGACCCAATCATTTCTTCTTGAAGGAAAGGGTGGTATGCCCTCCAAAAAAAAAGGAAGAGAGGGGAAAGTGGGCATCACAAGAGGAATAGGTCTGAGGCTTTCCCTTCCCCAACTGTCTGCCATTCTCTACTTGTTTCTGGATGGGATAAAAAGAGCTAAGCCTTCCTTCTGCTTGGGAAGAGCTGGCATATTCTGACCGATAGGCAACCAGGAGGGTCACAGGAAGGACAGGCTGTTACCAGCCATGTCTCTCTTATGGGAAGGGCTTCTTCTGGCTCACAAAGCAGTCTGATCATCTCAACAAGATCATCGCCCAGGGGAAAACGGGATCAAAACCTTAGATGGAAATAATGATTTTTTTTTATTTTGAGCTTCCATCTTTTCCTCTTTTGGGTAGTTGGTGGTGGGTGGCCATTAAGATGCAGTTCATCTATTGACTTCCATACTAAATCCTTAATTTGGAGGTCTGAGGAAAGAATTGTATGTGAGGAAAATAGGAAGGAAGAGACTCCCAGAGGGTAAATATGCTATACAGCTCTGATGTCTATTTACCATTGCACTATCCTAGCTGTCTAGGAAGGAGAATTCTCTCTCCCTTCCTCCCTCCCTCCCTCCCTCCTTCCCTCCCCCCTCTCTTTCTGTATTTGGGCTTGAATTTAGGACCTCATGATCTCACTTGGCTTTCTTGCTCAAGGCTGGCACTTTATACCCTTGAACCATACTTCCACTTCCAACTTTTTACTAGTTAATTGCAATTATCATAACTTCCACTGGTTAATTACAGAGTTTTCTGCCTGGGCTGGCTTTGAACCGTAATCCTCAGAGCTTAGCTTCCCAAGTAGCTAGGATTATAAGTGTGAGCACCTAGTAAGGAAGGAAAAGTCTTTTGCTTAGAAAAGAGAAGAAAAATAACCTAACTCTCTAAGCCTTAATTTTTGCTTTTTAAGTCATGAATCTATTAAAAATACAATGAAAACCACACTTTTACCTTGAGGGAAAAAAAACCAGTTGTACCCAATTCTAAAGGGTTTAAGGGACCCAGAAAAGTCTATTGGTGGATATTATTATTTTTTTGTTGGTGGATATTATTATCTCTTTCTTTCTTTTTTTCAGTGATGAGGAGTAAACCCAGAGCATCTGACATGCTACATCCTAGCAATGCTATATTGTCACTATTATAATACATAGGGTTCTTGGTTCAGATGGGGTTGTGGTATGATGTCCCAGTTCTTACAATTAACTATTCTTGCAAGTGGTAAGCCAAGGCAACTTAATTATAAGCCAGAGTCCATCATCATTTGTATACCAGAATATCAACAAGAACATCCACGGAAGGTGAGCTACACAGGGCTCCTCATCATTCTTGCTTTCAACCCATGTACGGTAGGTCTCCACCTTGATCATACAGTGTAATGAGACATGAGGAAAGTGGGTCTTCTCCCAAGGCTTTGAGGAAAGGGAGTTAACATGTGTATCCCATAAGGAAGCAAGGGCAGGAATTGGCTCACACTTACCACACCAGCCTCGGGGTTTCTCTTCCTCCCATTGCTGAAGGTAGATGCCAAGGTGGAGGAACAACTCTCATCATACAGCGCAGTCCTGCCATCGTTGATGGCTGAATTGATGGAGATGGTCCACATGCTGGAGGCGTAGCCATCACAGTTGCAGTCATCATAGCTGCCACCATCCCCGGAGGCCCACACGTAGATGCTGCCTTTGCCTCCTCGGCCCTACAAGAGCAAGGGAGGTGCTGCTGGTTAAGCCCAACATCTAAAAGTCAGAGGCTAACTTGGGGGCTGGCCCTGAAACAGATAGGGGACAATATTCCCAGTCCAGGTGAAGCTCTGGCCCAGGGAGGGTCAGGATTTGAATTTCATCAACAAGTGGACGTCGTGGCTGGTACTCTGTGTGTGTGTGTGTGTGTGTGTGTGTGTGCTGTTACGGAAGCTTGAACTCAGGGCCTCTTGCTCTCACTCAGATTCTTCTGTCCACAGCTGTACCCTATCATGCCTCCATTCTCCTTTTCCAGCTTTTTTTTTCTGGTTGATTGGAGATAAGAGTCTCATGGATTTGTCTGCCCGGATGGACTCTGAACCTCCATCCTCAGATTGCAGCCTCCTAAGTAACTAGGATTACAGGGTGAGCTACTGGCCCCCAGCTGGTTTTACTTTTTTATTCTTCAGGAATCATATCGTTTTAGTTGGACATAATGGGATATTATTTCTTTTCAGGAGGATCCAATATCAAAACTCACCTGGATTTACAATTTAAGCTAGCTTTACTACTTAAGCTCCTTAAAATTTGTAAATGAGCTGCTTTTTTAGAAAAGCTATAAAGGTAGTACATGCTCATTGTTAAAAATAGCCAAGGTATATGGAAAGGACAATGAAAAAGCACTTCTGCGGGAGTAAGGTAGTCATTGTGCTTCCATTCTTTTATCAACAGTATTGAGGTTTTGAACTTAGGGCCTTGTGAGTGCCAGGCACAAAATCTTCCAGTTGAGCCATGCCCCACTCCCAGCTGATCTCAGTCTTATGTATTATCTTTCAGTGAAAGCTTAAATGTATGTATATTTATACTTTGCTATAGAAGATATACATTTACATATATAAATATTCTAAGTATAAAAATACATTTTCTCCCCAAATATATGTTTCACATATATGTTTATATACATCTATGCTTATATGCACACCTAAATTTTTCTAGTTTTTATTTTCCAGTACTGGGTTTGAACTCAGGGCCTGGTGTTTGCTAATCAGGTGCTTTACCACTTGAGCCACACTACTAGCCCTGGCATTCTATTAAACATAATCCTATATAACTTTGTAACTATGCAAAGGATCCTCACCAGATATAGGAAGAAAGTAGAATATTCTCCAGTAAAACATAAAACAAAAAGAAATTTAAGTACTAGATGATATGCACAGTGATAGTAATTTATAAATACGTTCAACCCATGTTCTCAGTGTTTTCACCTTTGCATTTTCTTTTGCTCATGTTCTATGAGATTTATTGTATCTTTGTCACTCTAGCATAGGATGCTTTGTTTCTTGCTTTCTCCCATTTTATTGGAGGCAGCAGAGCTTAGCTACTTGTTTTTCCCCCCGCTTGGCTTGAGAGGAGAAGAGCTGGGCTGTGTGAGAGGCGAAGGGCAGGTGTGCAGCTTGGCTCAGGGCAGCTTGGTGATTCTCTAGTCTAGATTGAGAAGGCAGAAGATATTGGCAGGAAAGTCTGTCTTTGTAAGGCTGGCAGGGTCCAAGGTCTGATTCACTGTTTTGAAGTGGAGATGCCAAAAGGAAGAGAGATGACTGGATTACCTCCAGGCGATGTCTACTCCTGACAATGAGAAGGGATATTTTGCCTTGCTTCTAATGGGGCAGGGAGTTAATTAGCCCATGATTGATTGAGTCAATAACTCAACATGTATTTATTCCAGCACTAGCTGGAAATTGTCTTCAGCTTCTTGGTAAATCTACACCACTGACAAACTCCATCCAAACAAGTAAGTGCTCTAAGAAACAGACCAAGGAGAAAAGAGGGTCATCTTTACAAGTTACACACTCAACCACATACACACATGTGCACATGCATGTGCACATGCATATGCATATGCACACATACACACACACACACTCAGCCAGTGTCAGATGCCAATGGCATCCTTGTGGAAATTCTTGGAGATTCTTCAAAAAAACTAAACACAGAACTACTCTATGGTCCAGCAATACCACTTGTGTAATTATCCAAAAGATTACCCATCAGGCCACAGTAAAGCTATTACTCCAGTGTTCATTCTGCACTATTCACCATAGTCAAGGTATGGAAACAACCCAGATACCCTTAGGTTGACAAAAGGATTAAGAAAATGTGATATATGTGTGTGTGTGTGTGTGTGTATATATATAAAATACATAATGGAACTTACTCATTCATCAAGAAAAATGATATTACATTTGCAAAGAAATGATGGACCTGGAAAAAGTAAGTCAGGCCCAGAGAGACATGTTTTCTCTAATATAAGGAAGTTAATTCTAATTTAGAAATATACATGTAAACATACAGGGGATCATTTACACATGTAATTTAACTAAAGTATGGTCTCTGCAAGGGAGAATTCCAATTCCTTTGAGTAGCCTAACAAAATGAATACCAGGAAACTGGTGCTTGAGGTGTGGGGGGAGGGTGAGGTCAAGGGAAGCTGGGTAAACAAGTGACAAGAAGTGTGGAGGAGAATGCACTCATAATACTCAACTTATGTAGGTATAAATGGAAGCAGGAAAATTGATGGATGGGTGGGGTTGGGAGAAATGGAGGAGACTGGTGGAAAGGGTGACATTGATATACTGTGCTTATAAACTGACACATTGAATTATCATCCTTTTGTACAACTTCTTAAAATAATAACAACAATAATAACAATAATAATAAAACTGGCATCCTTTGAAAGAGATGTTGATGTGGTTCAGGACAATGGGAGAGATGGGCCATGGGACTCATCCTATCTCAGTTACACAGGTCCTCAGTTCTCTTGGTGAGACAAACAACCCTTTCTGTAAGTAAACAGTGCTAGACATCACATTGTCACCCTGAGGTAGGGAGGGTGGAAGACTGGTTCTTTCACCAGCCATACAGAAGATAGGGAGACATTCAACACACTGAAAAACAATGTGCCATATGAAATGGTATGGAGGGATGGATGAAAACAACCCATAGAATATTACCTTCTTGGATAGAAAGACATCATGTCACACTTGTCAGATTAGGTCATACAACCGCTGCCACACCAGACAGGGCACTTTATCCAAACCCAATAGGACATGGGAGATGACCCAGAGATTAGGGACCTGGGAACTAGTAAGGATGAATAACTTGCCCTGTTCATTCTGGAACTCTCTTCTTCTTTTCTCCCCTTCCACCTTAAACATTTTTTTTGGTGATATTGGGGTTTGAACTCAGCCTCATACTTGCTTGGCTGGTGCTCCACCACTTGAACCATGCTGCAGGCCTGACTTTTTGCTGATAATTTTGGAGATGGAGTCTCCTGGATGTTTCTGCCTTGGTTGGCTTTGAACACAAGATCTTCTGGATCTCAGCCTCCTGAATAGTTAGGATTACAGGTTTAAGCCACTAGTGCCTGGCTGGAAATATTTAAAATGTATAAAATTATGTTTATTTTTAAAGCTGTTTTAAAAACTAGAAATAACCTTTCCTTTTTAATTAAGTAAAAGATGAAAGGAATTATGAAAGGTCTATTTAACAAGACTAATAAAATATGACATAGAAGAGGAAAGATTAGGTAATGGTAAAAAGCACATTTTGGGCAGATCAAAAAGAGTGGATATATTTTTATGACCACAGATCTATTTCTTAAGCTGTTTTTATATTTTGCCATTATGTACAAAACTTGTAGGACTCACAGCATCAAGAATCATTTATTCATGGAAGAGTATTAAAGAGATTTTCTTCTTCATAGTCTATTTGAATTATTCTGTATTGAATGTGAATTTTTTTTTTGTGCCAATCCTGGGGCTTGAACTCAGGGTCTGGGCACTGTTCCTGAGCTTCTTTTATTCAAAGCTAGAGCTCTACTACTTCTGGCTCTTTTTTTTTTTTTTTAGTAGTTAGAGATAAAAGTTTCACAGACTTTGCTGACCAAGGTGGCTTTGAACCATGATCCTCAGATCTCATCCTCTTGAGTAGCTAGGATTACAGGCATGAGCCACTGATGCCTTGAATAATGATTATGATTTTTTATAATAAAATATAGTAATATTTTAAAGTATGTTCAATGCCTTATTAAGATGTCGAGTTGGTTGGAAAAGAAAAGCACAGTTGGGTATTTAGGAAAAGGCAAACTTTTCAGGTTAGCCTCACCAGATGTGTGGTTCCCTCCCTCCCCCCCATCTCCTTCCTTCACCTCCCCACTGGGCCAGGAGGCCTGGACCAGCCATTAACTGTGTTACTTAGGATGGAGGGACTGACTCATTGGAGCCTCACCTTTCTCAGAGTCACACCTCCTGGGATGCAGACCATGTGCTGGGGGCATAGGAATCTAGCTGGACCCCCACCTAGTGGATGGTGAGCAATTTACAACAGTTTTCTATGAAGAGCAAAATCACCAAATATGTGTTAAGAAAGGTTTCTTTTTTGTGCTGGGCTTAGGGCTTGAACTTAGGGCCTGGATGTTGTTCCTTAGCTTTATCCTTCAAGGCTGATGCTCTACCAGCTCAATTAGTAATTAGAAGTAAGAGTCTTGTGAACTTTCCTGTTTGGGCTGGCTTTGAACTGTGATCCTCAGACCTCAGCCTCCTGAGTTGCTAGAATTACAGGTGTGAGCCACTGGCACCAGACTTAGTCCTTTTAATTTTCAAAAACAGTTTCCCTAACTTTGTGGATAAAATGGTACCACATTGTTTTCAGTTACATATTTCTTCTCTGAAGGTTGAATTTAGACTCTTATGTTTTGTTCTCTTCACTGTGCAAGACTTAGCAAAGCCCCACGCCCCCAAAGATAATATTCCTTTATAAAGTGCTTTTTCTTAATTTGCAGACTCTTGCACAGATACCTCATGGATGGAAATATGCAGATATTATGTAAATAAGCATATGAAAAGATGCTTCACAACTCAAGACTTCAGGGGAATGTAAATTAAAACAAGATACTGTGGTACACCTGATAGAATGGTCAAACTCCTCCAAAGTCAACGGCAGGTAAGGATGGGGAGGGCAAGAGTATCCTCCATTGTTGGTGGGAATGCACATTTGTAGCCTCTTTACAAGACGGTTTAGCATTTTTTTCCAAACTAAATTGATTCCTATCCAAATAACCTAGAGGTAGTACTCTTGGCATTTATTCAAAGGAGTTGCTCTTTATATACATAGAATCTATGGTTCGATGTTATAAGACACTACAAGACACTATGTTGAAAAAACTTTACAACTTTTGCCAGGGTAGGGGCAGGGGGAGTAGTTGTGGAGATGGGAGGGAAGGGATAGTAGGGGAAAAACAAAGGAGGAGGCAACAATGCTTGATAGGAAATGTACTCATTACCTTGCTCATGTAACTGTAACCCCTCTGTACAGTACTAAGATGCCCTGGACTAGTGAATGCCTAAATACTAGACATATAGATGATGAAATATTATGCAGCCTTAAAAAGTAGTATGCTAGCAGACCAAGAGAGGACGTGGGGGGGGCCTTAACTCCTTACTAAGTGCAGCCATACTCAAAGGATGACGACCCAGTGTGGGTTTCCGACCTGGACACTGGTTCTAGCTGGCCATATGTCAGGACACATCACCTGGAGCCCACCAACCTTTTTTTCTTCCATCCAGAGATGGAGGAATCAGCATCAGGGCAACATCATTTCAGAGGCTGGGTTGCAGATGGCGCACTGCAGCAGCCCTGTTCCATCGCGAGCTTCCATCGGGCTGAAGAGCATAAATCAGGGCTAGTGGAGTACCCTTGAGAACTTCATGACAGGAGACATTCATTGCCTGCCAGAAACCTTGGCATTTGCTGCCACCATGTCTGACCCATGCTCTGATTAAATTTCAGCAGGTGGCATCAGGGCCTTGCCTGGCCCGTGCCTGATTAATCAGTCTGCCCAGGCAAACCTCCACACTTCTACAACCTCTTCCTTGCCCCTGCACCCAGGAAATGCACAACAATGCAGTGCCTTATTTTTTTTTTTTGCATCTCAGAAAGCTTCCTGTCTTTAAATATTCCTAAATCATTCTCTGTAGTAGCAATCTTGAAAAGTGATGAACAGGAAGTGGCCTGGAAGGATCAGAGCCAGCCAGCCGGTGTCAGGGCTGTCCCAAGTAAATGCATTTCCTCCAGATGTCAAAGAACTTTATGAGTCAACTGTCACCTTCAAGGTTCCTCTGTGGTAGTCTGAATTTCCTTTCCGCTTGCCAGAGTAAAATGAGATGCCACCACATACGATGGGGTGTTTTATCATGACTTGTCACGGCCGGACCATTAGTCTCCTTGCAAGAGCTGCATCTTTCTCCTCTGAGCAATAAACACCGTGGCGTGCCACTGCTGTATTTATCCAGATGACAACTCCAAGTCTCTGATTAGGTTTTACTCAACCTGCACCCCAGCCCTTGGGAGCAAACGGCAGGGGCAGTCAGCCCACATACCGTGGACCCAAGAACCTCTGTGCCAGGGGATTATTGAAATGTCAGCATAGGCATCTTTTTGTCATAGAGCTGCTTCTTCCCCAAACCTGAAGGCTGTCCGCTAGCCCAGAGTGCTGGGCTATCCCACCGTGGGGAACAAACCTCCATCAATGGCTTTGTCCTGCACTCATGTTGCTAGGTAGGTCACTTAATAGATTTGTGTCCATCCTGTTTCCAGCTTCCTGTGCTCAGAGGTTCTCCCAGTGGTTCTGTCCTGATGACACGACCTGAATCGACCCATTCTGTTTTCAGAAGTACTTTCCTACTTATTCTTGCCTTTCCTCAGCTTCCCAGATAATATCAACTCAAACCTGTCAAATAATTTCAACTCAGATCTTGAGCTGCCATTTTGTCTCAGTATCTGGTTCTAGGAGATTTGCAACTAAATCAGAAAGCCATGATGAGTTATCACATAATTCAGGGGTCTCTGTTGCCCATTTTCTACTTACAAGGTGAAAAATGCTTTAACTGTCTGGGTGCTAGTGGCTCATGCCTGTAATCCTAGCTACTAAGGAGGCTAAGATCTGAGGATCTCGATTCAAAGACAGCTGGAGCAGGAACTTCCATGAGATTCTTATCTCCAATTAACCACCAGAAAACCGGAAGTGGCTTAAGTGGTAAAGTGCCAGCCTTGAACTGAAGAGCCGAGGGACAGTGCCTAGGCCCAGAGTTCAAGCCCCATGACCAACCGAAAAAAAAAAAAAAGCTTTAACTATATACCCAACACATGGACTATGAAGTTGACAAATTGAAATAAGGAAAGCAAAAACAACAACAACAAAAATTTCCTTCTTTCCTTTCTTCTTGATCACACCATTAAGTATTCATTAAGCGAACTTAGGAGTAGGTGAGGTTTGTGTGTCACAATTGGGAATGGTGGGTTCTATGGTAAACAGTGTGCTCTGGTAAGGTCTCTTCTTTTTCTTCCTTTTTATACTAGTCAAAGAAAGCACATGTGTAAGGTACTAAGATTTAAAGACAGCTAAAACTGCCTCTTTGAGAGGTAATTGTAACCTTTCAGAGATGGATAACTCCTTCCTTCCTTCCTTCCTTCCTTCCTTCCTTCCTTCCTTCCTTCCTTCCTTCCTTCCTTCCCACCCCTTTCTCTTTCTCTCTTCCTTTTACTTTTTGTGCTCAAGGCTTCTTCTTTACCACTTGACCCACAACTGCACTCTTGGCTTTCTGCTGGTTAATTGCAGATAAGAGCCCAGGCTGGCTTTGAACCCCCATCTTCAGATCTCAGCCTCCTGAGTTAGGATTACAGGCGTGAGCCTCTGGCACCTGTCATCGCTTCCTTTTTTTTTTTTTTTTTAAAACATTTACATGTTATCATCTGAAAATAGTCATAATGTTTTTTTTTTCCCTCTCTCTCAAGTCTCGGCATCCTTGGCATGCTTTGCTGAACAATCTCTCTTGAAAAAAGGCCTTTTCAGTTGTAGCTGGGGAGGTGACAGATGGGGCAGTAGCACATACCCAGCTTAGCAATGTGACGAGGGAGTTCAGAGGCCCAGGTAAGCTGACAGGGGCCGCCCAGAGATGCTCTGCAGTGAGTGCCATCTGCACTGTAAATGTTGGCAGAGGGCACACATCATCGATTCGGAGCACACATTATCTCTGGTGGCTTCAGGTGACAAAAACATACCTGTGAAAAGCAGGCATCTGCCACATGCTCCCCTGGGCCACGCTGACATCTGGCCCTGGGTTGGATCCGACATTACTCCTCTCCAGCCACACAGTGTTAAAGGAGATGAGCTGTGTGTGTGTCAGAAGTTATACCTAAGCCAGGTCACTGGTGGCTCACGTCTCTAATTGTAGCTACTCAGGAGGCTGAGATCTGAGGATCTTTTTTTTTAAATTTTTTTAATTAATTAATTTATTTTTTATTTGTGAACATACTGTACAGAGGGGTTACAATTACATGGGCAGGATAATACGTACATTTCTTACCAAGCATTGCAGCCTCCTCCTTTGGTTTACCCTTCACATCCCTTCCCAGCCTCCCCCCTCCCCCCCAATCCCAACCCTTTTCCTCCCCCTCCTCCCCCCCCCCCGACCGACGTTGTAAAGCTCGTTTTGGACATGACAACTTATACTTCTCTTTGTTGCATCAGGTCCACCTGTATCCTTAAACAACTGTTTTTTCCCCCTCTCCTCCAAAAGTTATACTGACATCAAATATAGTGAAAGCAGGGGTTATACTGCGGGGGAGGGACATACAAAGCAGCCAAGAGATAATCTTATAAATTCGTTAGAAACACATGCATGAAAGACAAAACATTAAAATACATGTCTAAGGGTTCATTTTCCTGACATCACATTATCTGACCTTTTCCGCTTGACTCATACATATACTAGATATTGCAAATAAGGGAAACCATGGGACCTATGTTTCTTTGGGCCTGGCTTACTTCACTTAATATAATTTTTTCCAAGTTTTTCCATTTCCTAACAAATGTGGCAATGTCATTCTTTCTGATGGAGGCATAGAATTCCATTGTGTATATATACCACATTTTCTTGATCCATTCATCTACTGAGGGGCATGGGGGTTGGTTCCATATCTTAAGCTATGGTAAATAATGCTGCAATGAACATAGTTGTGCTGGTAGCTTTAGTGTGGTCTTGTTTGTAAACATTTGGGTAAATGCCCAAAAGTGGGATTGCTGGGTCATAGGGGAGCTCTATGTGAAGTCTTTTGAGGAACCTCCATACTGCTTTCCAAAGTGGTTGAACAAGTTTACATTCCCACCAACAATGAAGTAAGGTTCCTTTTTGTCCACATCCCCTCCAGCATCTGTTGTTGTTAGAGTTCTTGATTTTTGCCGTTCTAACTGGAGTGAGGTGGTAGAGATCTGAGGATCTTGGTTTGAAGCCAGCCCTGGCAGGAAAGTTTGTGAGAAGTTTACCTCCAATTAATCAGCAAAAGTAAAATAAAACAAAATAACTAAAAATTAAGAGCCTGAAATGGAGCTGTGGCTCAAGCAGTAGAGTACTAGCCTAGAGAAAAATAAAGCTCGGGGACAGTGCCTAGGCCTTGAGTTCAGGTCCCCCCACCCCTTAAAAAAAGTTCAACCTCAATATGGACCAGAAACATCACCTCCTGTCATTCCCTCCTGTGCTACTCATATATCAGGGTTTTCAGATGGGCTGAATTTCAACAGCAGATCGCCATTATTTTATAAGAAAATATCATCTCTTTATTTCTGAGACCTGCCCAAATGTAACCATTGTTAGCAGATGACATGATG
Source organism: Dipodomys ordii (assembly GCF_000151885.1). Classification (NCBI taxonomy): domain Eukaryota; kingdom Metazoa; phylum Chordata; class Mammalia; order Rodentia; family Heteromyidae; genus Dipodomys; species Dipodomys ordii. The sequence continues at coordinate 8,359,483 of NW_012267315.1, forward strand.
CTGTTCACTTCAAGGGCTCCCCCATTCCTGAGTTTCTGGGAGACCCTTATATTGTAGGCATGAATCTAACAGTGAGGCCTTGACTGGGAAGTTACCCTTCATATTCTTCCGGTAACTTGAAACTCTCGTTGGAAAGCCTGTCATCTTGGGGAAAGATAAGATTTAAGCTTTCTGGTGCTTTTCTCTAGTGGTTCATCTTTCCAAAGGGAATTTTCAGCCTTCTCCAGGCCTTGCTTTGCCTTTACTTGCAGGGCGATTACATGAGTATGCAAATGTGGTTAATTTAAAGGAAACCAGAGTGTGCTGGTAAATGCCTAATGACCAGCTCTCTGAGTGTGAGTATAAAAGGCCACCATGCTGGTGGCTCACACCTGTAATCCTAGCTACTCAAGAGGCTGAGATCTGAGGATCATGGTTTGAAGCCAGCCTGGGCAGGAAGGTCTGTGAGACTCTTTTTTTGGGGGGGGGGTCCATAATGGAGCTTGAATTCAGGATTTGGCACTGTCTCTGAGCTTTTTCACTCAAGTCTAGCACTCTACCACTTTGAACCTCAGCTCCACTTTTTTTCCCCCCTGGTGGTTAATTGGAGATGAGTTTCATGGACTTTGCTGCCTGGGGTTGGCTCTGAACTGTGATCCTCAGATCTCAGTCTCCTGAGTAGCTAGGATTACAGGCATGAGCCAGCATGAGATTCTTATCTCCAATACCCAGAAAAAGCCAGAAGTGGCACTGTGGCTCAAGTGGTAGAGCAATAGCCTTGAGCAAAAGAAGCTTAGGGACAGCATCCATACCCTACGTTCAAACCCCAGGACCCACCCCCTCCCCTGCCCTGCCCCCCACCCCGCCCAGACACAAAGGCCCTCACTTGTGGTGTTTGCCAAGATCCATGTCTGATCTGAAGCTACTGATGTGACATCATCAGGCGCCAATTCTGGCAAGACATTTTGCCTGACAGAAGAGCATTGTTCTGTCCATAATGAGAAATTGTGCACATTGCTCCTTTGAATGATTATGTTAGTGAATGGGGGAAGGAGAACTTACCAGTTCCCAAAAAAGGAGAAGAAAACTACTTTCCTTGGGTTGACTATCAACTATCTTGACTATAAAAGGAAACCCAGGTACTATCAAGTGACCAGGTTGTTTCTGCTGCTCTAGTGAGCTCAAATCTCTCCCAGGGTTTTTCATTCTAAAATTGAAAAGGCGTGTTCATTTTCTAGGGCTCCCACCATAAGATCCTCAAAACTAGGTGACATTAATATCAGAAATCTATTGCTTAGCTCTTCTGGAAGGTAGAACTTCAGGACTGAGTGTCATCCGTGTTAGCTCCTCCCAATGACTGGCAAGGAAGAATGCTCCTTGCCCGTCTTCCAGCTTGTGATGTTGTACAAGCCATGTTTAGCCTTCCTGGGCTTGTAGCTGTGTCCGCTATTTCTGCTTTCATCTTCCTGTGGTCTCTCCCTTAGAATTTTCCTTTTTCCTTTCCAAAATAAGGACACTAATAGTATTGGATTAGGAGCTCAGCCAATTCCAGTATGACCTCATCTTCACTAACTACATCTGTAACAAGGCCGATTACAAATAACTTTACATTCTGAGGTCCTGGGGCATAACATTTCAACATATGAATATTTGAATACATAATCCAACCACATAACAGAAGAGAGAGAGAGAATTTGTGTGTCTGTGGGGGAAAGATGGTCTTATATTTATGTGCAGACCTCTGTAACAATTCAATAACACAGAAGACACTTTTCCAAAAATTATATTAAGTGAAGTAAGCCAGGTCCAAAGAAACATAGGTCCCATGGTTTCCCTTATTTGTAATATCTAGTATATGTCTGAATCAAGCAGAAAAGGTCAGATAAGGTGATGCTAGGGAAATGAACCCTAAGATATATATTCAAATGTTTTTTTCTTTCGTGCGATTGTTTCTAATGCATTTATAAGATTATTTCTTTGTTGCTTTGTATGTCCCTCCCGCACAGTATAACCCCTGCTTTCACTGTATTTGATGTTGGTATAATTTGTGGAGGGGAAAGGGAAAAACAAATCATTTAAATAGGGATACAGGTAGACCCATTGCAACAATGAGATGCTTTACAACTTTGGTGCGGGGCGGGGGGGGAGCAGGGAGAATTGGGTGGAGGGGCAGGGGGAGGCTGGGAAGGGATGGGAAGGGGAAACAAAGGAGGAGGCTACAATGCTTGATAAGAAATGTACTCATTATCTTGCCCATGTAATTGTAACCCTTCTGTACAGTATTTTTCACAGTAATAAAAAAAAAGACACTTTTCCACCAAAGGGCTAGAAAGTGTGAATATAGATGACTCACACTCAATGTGATGCAGACTAGATGAGAAAGAGGACATGTTGGAAACCTGAATGTCCTCTCACTCTGTGAGTTCTGGACCTTTCTAGTAGAAGCACATTTCCTAGCTTTGATGGTTCATGGTGGGGCTGGGGGGTGGGAGGTGTGAGATGGGGTAAGGGTGGAGCGAGGGGAGGATGGCAGGGAAGGTATACCCTCTATTTAGGACCAAAATTTCCTTGACAGCATCAAGGACAAGTAGCAGTTAGAGCAGAGACTGACTGATTGTGGGAACACCCTGTGAACCTACACCCCCAAAGAAGAGAAGGAAGGATGAAAGAAAGGAAGATCCAAAGCCAGGCAGAAGCAGATAAGGTGAGAGGCCTTCAGCCCCATGATTATGGGTCCTTAAACCCAGATGTTCACACATCCTGGGGCTGGGATCTTGCAGTTGCCTGGAATCCAGCACATCTGTCTGTTTCTTTCTAGGCCATTCAGGGACTTGTTTTAACTATCCCACTGAATTCAGCATTCCGGTGCCTCCTTCCAAGAAACTCCTTCAATTGAGTTATGTAGATTTCTGTATCCACAACACAGAGACACACTAAAATGTGGAGCTTGGTCACCCACACTCCACCTAACACACCACCCTGACGGGAAAGTAGGTTGTTGTTAATTCAGAGCACCAGTTACCTCATGCCCTTTTCCATTCTGTGTGAGTTTATAAAAGTCCTTCCACAGAGTCCCAGGACCTTAGGGTCTCATCCTGAAGGATGTTGTTTTGAGCAACACCTCAAACTTTAGCGGGTCTTCTTAAAGTGCAGTCGGATGCATCAGGTGGATGAGGCTGAGAAATGGCACCAGCTCACACTCCTAGGTGGACCTAGTCACCACACTAGTAGAGTTCTAGCTACTCAGGAAGCTGAGATCTAGAAGATCTCAGTTCCAAGCCAGCCTGGGGAAGAAAAGTCTGTGAGACCAGCACAATGCTGGAATAGAGTGATTAAATGGAGTTGTAGGGTGCTTTCCATGAGCAGGAAAGCTGAGTGAGAATGTAGGGCCCTGAGTTCAATTTCTGGTACTAGCACCAAACCAAATCACCATCACCACCACCAATCCCCTTCCCCAATGCTTTGTGAAGGCATATTCAAACCAGGACTGTTGTGTCACTTTAGGTCCCTGGACTCACGGAGCAGAGACAAGTCACTCCCAATATGCCCTATCTGAGTTCATGATTAGGCTTCAGGAACCTGCAGTAGTTGTATTTTGAGGTCAGTTGTGACTGTGGCTGACACTTACCATTTGCTGGGTATTCATTCCCCAGTGCCTTGTATATGCATGCTTATCTCATGTATACCTCATTTGGATCCTAGTCCTTTGAAGGACCCAACATTGTGACTATTGTACAGGCAAGAAAATAAACTCAACCGGGTTAAGTCACTTGCTACTGGGTGCTCAGGCCCTGAATGGTGAAGCAGTGAGTTGACCCAGCAATCCCCTAATCCCCAAGCCTGGGCTTGTGTCTTGTCTTGGGTGGTCATTACTCTAAAACCTCACCTCTGTCTCTCACTAAGTGGCACTATGCAGGCTCTCCAGGCTGTCCTGTCTTTGGAGCCCCTGCCTTTGTCTCCTTCCCTGACTCTTGGTCAGTAGACCAAGAGGCTAGTTTTAGGAACCCATGGACATAAAGGTTATTGCTTAGACCTCCTACCATGGGAGTACTGTGGTTATCCTCTAGCTCCTGCCCTTGAATTTGGTCTCATCCAATGTGGGTTGAGCATCTACTTCCTGTAGGCTGGTCCCAACCAGCCAGGGAGCATGGAGGGGAAGGTAATACTGGCCCATTGTTGCCCAGGATGGGTGACTTTGGCTGAGGGCAACCTGTGAATCTAGCAGAAACTTCCTTAGAGAGGGGCAGTCATCTGACACCTTTTTCTCCTCAATACAGGGATCTGGCCCTGTCATTGTGAGAAGTCTCCTCTGCTGCCTGCTCTCCTTCCTCCTCTTTATCCATCAGAGATGTCCTTCCCTGTAAGTTTCCTGCCTTGCTCAACCTATTTTTGGTGTGTTCTTTTCTCACAGGATCTGAGTAGCACACAGGGAAAGAACCCTACCTCTTCTCCTGCCCCTGCCATGGCTTTTCATCTCCTGTACTGTCACCATGACTTCACCCACCAGCTCCCATCTCGTGAGGGGACTGGGATCTCATGGTGGCGGGGATGTCTTTACCTTGTTCACACCGTCGGCCATGGCCTGAAGCGTGAGCTCTCGGGGCCCGTCCACTGTCTTCCCGTTGTCTGTGGGGCCCCAGCTGGCACTGTAGATGTCGATCAGTTGAGGCATGTGGCTGATGGAGGAGGCCTCAATGATGTCTGTCATAAATGGCTGGTCCAGCATCCGGATACCTGTGGACAGGTGTGAGCGGAGATAACACATTTTGTTACCCAAGTCATAAGGAGACCTGGCAATGGAGAAGAGCTTGGGTGATAGCTATGGTTAGAACAGATGGCAACCTTGGATGATCCAGGGAACAGTTTGGAATCCAGGGATCAGAAAGGATGCCTCAAGATCTTGCTCATGCCTTCTGTTATGGTACTACTGGCAAAAGGATTTATTCCCCTAGCAAACTTCACTACAATTCCTATAATGGTAAGAGACCATGTTTGCTGAAGAGATTCCTTGATAAGCCCATTTGTTAAGTGGAAGCTCAGCCTGCAGGAATTCCATGTTGACTGGGGTCAAGGTCCATGAGAGAAATAAAGCAACTATGTGTGACAGGTAGAGGAGATAACTGAGAGTTAAGGGGAAATTCCAGAGGTCAAGGATGGACAGGGACATGTCCAAGTTATGATGAGGAAAGAGGGGTTCTCAGTTCAGTATAGCTGAGAGGGGACATTGGCGAGGAAGTGTTGAGTGGGATACTTTAAACTGTGTTAGCAATGGGATGTGTGATGCAGCCCCTCCTCTCCCTCCCATGGTATATCAGTGATGTTTGTGTTTCTCTCTGATGCCATGTAGGCATGACTTCTTGCTGGACTAAGTAGGTAAGCCTGAGCTTCTCACTGGGATACAGGAGAAGAGAAGAGGGTGGCTTCCATTTCTATATCTCCCATAGTGCACATCATTCTTTGACCATCCAGAAAGTGCCTCTCCAGGGCTAACTCACCAGCAGCCAATGAGATGGGCTTCCTGCCCACCATCACAACCTTCAAAGTGCTGCTGATTGGGCCATTTTGTTTTCTATAGCAACAACCCCTCCCTTCCCCCCCCTTCTGGAGGGGGAGGAATCAGTTGGTAACAGTATTCTGTGGTAAGGAGTCTAGAGTGTTATGTAGCTGACTTACTTCTTTCGATGCATGAGGACCGCTGGAATTAACACTCTTTTCATTTATTTACTTTTTTTGGTCAGTCGTGGGTCCTGAACTCTGAGCCTGGGCACTGTTCCTCAGCTCTTTCAGCTCAAGGTTAGTGCTCTACCACGGACCCACCTTCCCAGCGCTTTACTATTTTTTTTTTAAATTAGAGGAAGCCTTATCTGGAATAAATCTAATCTTTGGTTTGAATGTTTTGCAAGCTAAGTTTTATGCTTTATCAGGAGATAGGAAGTCTAAAACTCTACACGAAGATGGCCAGTAGGCCACAGAATAAACAGACCAGCATAGTTTTTACATGAAGTTATACAGATGTGAGTGAGCATGCATGTGCATGCACACATACGTGTGTGTGTGTGTGTGTGTGTGTGTAGGGTGTGGGGGAGAGTCCTTTCTTCACTTGTCCAGAAGGAGAAAGCTCAAATGCTCTTGAACCTGTCTAATGCCTGAATAACCACCTCAATGAGAAGGTGATAGAAAGTCAAATCTGAGCAAGGTTACCTTGATTTCTCCATCCATCAGCTAAAGGCAGCTGAGGTTTTGTCAGAGCTGGCTTAGTGGCAATTAGGTGTGCCAAATACCCTCTTCCTTTTTGCAGTTCTGCACCTTTAGCTGCTCTCCCTCTTCGCCCCAATGGTGAATGGGAATTCCCAATGGGAGTCCCTTCCTACTGCACAGGAACACAGGGGCTGACATATATTAATCTTCTGACTGCTTTAGCACCAAGGTGGAGGCGGGCAGGAGTGGCCACAGACTGCAAGCCATGTCCACTCATATTGTACAGCTAGGTGCCCGACATTTAATTGTGTTAAGTTCAGGAGGTATGAGGCATACCTTAACTAAATGAGATACAGTATTAGCAAGCAACAATACCATTAAGATGCCCAAATGTGACTTGAGGACATTTAGGGAGGGCCTCTCCCCTGACTCTGGATGCTGAGGAGCTAGAGGGACCAGGTGTGTATGTCCAGGGTGGGTGGGTGGGTAGAGAGGGATGTCAAAGGGGTGAGGAGTCTGTTTCCTTACCACTGTAAAGACTGCCGCAAGTGTGTGGCCTCTCTTCCATTTATTTAGAGTCCTTATTTATTTACCTGCTTATCTGGCACCACAGCTGGCCTTCCTAGTGGCCTGGGATTGGCATGGTCTAGTGGATTGGAGGCAGAATTGTTTCTGCTTTGACCCCATTGCCAAGGATGTATATGCACCTGACATCTGTCCAGGCTCATCAGAATCAGTTTGTGCACTCATGAATATTATCCTTGAAGGCTAAGGAGCACGTTTACACTCATTCAAGTTTTAGGGTCTGAAAACTCATTAATCACTGTACTTATGGTGATTTATTTTATTGGCTTATTTAAAACTCAGATGAAATAGGTACAAAGTCATTGAGGTGTTATAAGATTTATTGGCTAATAAAAATAATGGTAATCTATGAAAGTGATTCATTGCTGTAGAGTCAATTGCACGACATTCTGACAGTAATCAACAGTGTAGTTTTCAAATGCCGAAAATTCTGCTTCAAAATAATCATGATAAATAATAATAATAATAATAATAATAAGACAATCAACAGCAATGAGTGCTGGGAAGGAAAACTGTAGGGTGCTTTTTAAAAAACCAAGTCTGGATGAGTAAAGTGGCCAGAGAAGCAATGTCAGAGGAAGCAAGGGGCTCTTGAGAACTAAGAGAAGAAAAGGAGGTAGCCATGAAGCATAAAGGAAAAGGTTCTGGGCAGAGGGACCAGCCTATATGAGGGTCCAGGAGAATAGTGACTACACTTTCTTATGCATTTGCTAGGAGATTTCCAGTCTGAGTTGTGTTTAGCCATGTATACCTATATCACAGAGACAGGATGGACTACAGCAGAGAGGCTGTTGGGCACACTGACCCTTGGATGGAGGAAAATTGAACTAGGTCCTTCCTCAGTCAGCACCACCTGTCAGGTGGACAGCAGATGAATTCATGACTGCATATGAAAGTTATGGAGAAGATAGCTACACTGAAATGAATCTAGGGCTAGCTCTATGACATATACCAAGAAAGCCTGAAAATCAATGAGAAGAGAAATGAGCAAAGTTTATGAACTGAAAACTAAGTAGGAAACAAACTCTTGGAAAGATGCTAGTGCATATTTTTCTTTTTCTCCCTTTAGAAGAATCATCTCAAAATTCACCTACAACATTTTTTAAAAAAATTCCTAAGCTAGGAATCAACAGGATTCTTCATTTTTAGAGCAGAGAAGGACTTCAACATCACTGTCAAAACCCTAACCTGTAAAATCATCTCGGAGACTAACAGAGACCAGCGGTGACCGCAGTAGGCCACTAGAGGGCAATGTAGCCCTCTCTGGATCAGAAAGCTCTGGACAGGAAGATTTTTTTTTTCTAGAAGAATTTGACTCATTTTTAACAAGTAATAAAATGCCAGACAACTCTCACAATTGTCAGGTTGAGTGAGTAAAATATCAGGCTCCTCAAATCTGTAAGTTTGAGTAAGCTGAAACTCTGCCCTTGTTTGCAAGGTGTGAGTAACTAGTATTTCCTTGAACTAGAATTCCTTTTCAACTCTCTTCCAGGAATCCAGAGGATGCTAGATGCCTCGAAGGGCACCAGCTCTGAAGGGTGGAATTAGCTTACCCAGTGCCAGAACAGTTAGGATGAGAGTGATTGGCCACAAGGAGCAAGGCTGGGTTAGAGGAGTGGACAAGGCAGCGTCTTTGCTCAAAATTTGTGTGGCAGGTTGAGGATCTATATATCCCAGTGGGTTAGAGGCATTCAATTGCTTTTGGCAGGGGAGGCAGAGGCTCCTCCAGCCATCTGGGCCTCTGACTGGGAGGCTTTCTCTACCTAGCTGAGTCCTGCTCAGCCCTGGTGAGCTACATGAGCTACTGAGAGTATTACTGGCCAATGAGTCACAGGTGCTGGTGAATCAACTCCCCAGCCTCCTCACCTGGTGTGAGGGGTCCATTTTGAGAGCCACCTGCAGGGCTGAGCCCTGGTTGTCTATTAGACTGATCAGTGTGTCAATCTACCTTCTGTGGCTTCCTTCCTTTAGCTCTCTTTCCCCTCACCCCCTAGTTATTCACTCTGGGGTCCTAGGATTACCCTTTCATCCCTTCTTCCCCACTCCAAAAAGCCACTGGCACCCAAATCCTTGTCTGGTGTTTTGCATTTAGGGAATCCAAACTAAGAGAGCAGGAAAATTAGGTACAATTGTGAGCAGCTCAGATGTTTACAGAGTGCAAATAATAAAAGGAGAGAAAGACAGAGCAAGACAGAGGCGGAGACAGAGAGAGACAAAGAGATAGCTAGAGAGACAGAGATAAGGGGACAGGGAAGGAACCATCACACACTTCTAAGAAGCCATGGCCAGCACCTCTTTTAAATGCTATAGACTGTTATTTTACAAATCTCTTTGTTCAAAAAAGCCAGTAACTCCATTGAAGACCATCACTGAAAATGAGAAACTCAGGTTTGAAAATTTCAATTGTCTCCCATTTTCCCCTGTGACTGGCATCAGGTACCACTCCAGGTGTGAGCCTGGCTTATAAAATAAATATCAACAGAAGGAAATCCTTTCTCCTGAGCTCATCACAGCTTCTGACATTTTGGATGCACACAAAGTTAAAGGGCTGACACCTGGGGGCCAAGCTTCCTCTATGTACATTTCAGAAACCCCCAGATGCATTCTTTGTGAACTTTCTCACCCTCATCAGGCAAGTCTCCCAGGAGATGGTGTTGAATGGATTAAGTGTGGGGAGATAGCGGCTTGCTCTATTTAGGCTCCTGGAAATGCAAGGTCAGTACAAAGCCAGTTTATGGAAAATAAAATCAAGGCACTTGAAAAAAAAAAGAAAGGAAAAAAACCAAGGCTGTGTGATTCAGCTTGAATACATCAAGAACTCATTTGATGCAAAATTTGGCATAGCCAAATCCATTCTTGGACATCTTGATAAAAATCTAGGAATCTCGGACTCTCACTGTCTATTTCTGTGATTGTCTGTCTGTCATTCTCGGTGGAAATGGGGTTTGTAAATACCCACTGACTTGCCACTTCCCTTTATAAGGTTTTAGTCTCTGTAAAGAAGAAATGGTTAAATATCACACTCAAGAAATGTCATAAAAAGGTGGCTGAGAGCTGTTGGTTCATGCCTGTAATCCTAGCTACTCATAAGGCTGAGATCGAGGATCATGGTTCCAATCCATTGTGGGCAGGAAAGTCCATGAAACTCCTATCTCCAATTAATTACCAAGAAGCCAGAAGTAGAGCTGTAACTCAAGTGATAGAGTGCTAGTCTTGAGCGAAAAGGCTAAGGGATGACACCCAGGCCCTGAGTTTAGGCCCCAGTACTGGTAAAAATCCCCAATGAAACAAACTACAAACAAAAAACAAAACTAAGTAGACTGTATCTCCTTAGAGATGAATGAAATCCACTGTAAGAAGCACTTTAAATACTCTGAATATCATTATGAATACTTTATACATAGCTTGTCTTATCCTGCAGTCTATATTTGAGTTTCCAGAAAGTATTATTGATAGCAGGGTGTGGGGGTATGTGCCTATAATCCCAGTATATGGAAGACTGAGGCTGTTGGTCAGGGTATTCAAGGGCAGCCTGGGTTACATAGTGAAGTTAGGTATGAATATCGGGATGAATATCGGGATAGCAAAGAGTAGCAAGCTTGCAGTTCCATTTGTATAGAGCTCAAAAACTGTTAGACAACAAGTTTGTGGTTTTTCTTGGGCTGATGCATAGTAGCTGGGTTGTATGAGGAGGGTGTTGAGATCTGGTCATGTGTTGGTTTTGTAGATATTACATTTGTGGGAAAAAATTACTGAGTGTTTACTTATGATCCATGAATGTTACCATATTTGTGTTTAAACTTAAAATAAAAATAGCCTAACGTTTCTGTGAACATTATGATTTACCAAAGTATTCTCAATCTCGTTCTATCTGTGGACCATGTCTCACCTGCCACAGTGTGATTTTTTTTTCTGCTAGGTCCCAGCAAGCTGGAGACCAGAGTGGGATATCTTGTGGGGCTGACTGCCCAGACTGGGCAAGGCCACCTTACCTGCCACCTTGGAGTTGTACGCTACCCCAACTCCACAGATATTGTTGTTGGCTGCAGCTGAAACTTCTCCTGCACATCGGGTTCCATGGCTGGGGGGAAAAATAAAAGACAAGTAAAATGTATTGCTAAAAAGAATGTGGAGGCAATGTCTCAAATTCTACCAGCTGGAGACAATTTGCTTCTTTTCAGTGGCCCAACTGGGGTCGAGACAGCCTGTGGCCCACCTCATTTCCTGTCTGTATATCCCAATGTCCGCTTTCATCCTCCTACTTCATACCCGCGGCCTTCTTGACCTTGGTCTCTTGCTTTCATAAAATGGTTTCTAAGAACATTTTCAACCTTAACATTTGATCTTAACTGTAAAATTTGAAGTATCTTCCTGCAGGAAACACACACGTTTCCTTAAAAATGAAACAATATAAAACAGATATAGATGGGTTAGATGGGCTCTGAGATTCTCTCTCTCTCTCTCTCCCCCTCTTTCTCTCTCTCTCACTTTGTTATTTTGATGGTACTGTGAGTCTTGCCCTTGCTAAGAAGGTGCTGTACCATTTAAGCCATGCCCCTAGCCTCTTTTGGCTTTAGTTAGTTTTGAATGAGGGTCTGGAGTTTTTGCCCAGACTGTCCTGGACTGTGAGCCTCCTATTTATGCTTCCCATGTAGGTGGGATGACACTTGCTAACTTTCTGCCAGGGCTGGCTAAGTAGCTGACATCACAAGCAGGAGCCATGAGGCCTGACTGGCTTTGCTGTGTTGTTTCTTAATTACTGGAGTTGTGGTCTGGTGTTATTTTCAAGAACATTTCAACACACAGGGTGTAATACTGCCTTTCAATAAGGGGGTCATGGCTATGCCTCTTCATTGCATCTTAGCCTTCTGTGAGGAGTGATTGAATACTCCAAGTCTTCACTTTTACCCAGAAAAAAAATCATATACTGGCAACATTTGGCAGTTTGACTTCAAGAGTTCTATAGAAACTGAGACTGAGCAGATTAAGAATCTGGGCAAGGCCTTTCCTTGAGGCAGATAAAACAAATGCCCCAGATCTTAAAAAAAATCAAATCAAAGAATGCAAAAATAACCCCTCCAAACTTCTAAATATATTTATCAATTATAAATTACATATTTATATAGAACACATTTAAATATTTCTATTATAATGTGAATAGGGATATAAATTATAAGTCTTAAATTATGTCATATATCATATAAAGAATGTAACATTAAATGCATATACATTATATAAATGATAATGTATATAAATTATACTGCAATTATATACATGTAATAATTATAATGTATATAAATTATAACAACATAGTATGTTTCCATTTATAAATACTTTAAATATTAATTGTATATACATATATATCCCTATAGCTCTATCTATCTATCTATCTATCTATCTATCTATCTATCTATCTATCTATCTATCTATCTATGCATACACACCTTTTTTTCTCTGCCTGAACAAAAGTAAATCCTACCTCTGTAAAGGCTGTTTGTCTCTTGGGTTCAAAATTCTCTTTGGAATAGGAATGAAATCTGTACACTGTGTACAGATCAACCCTGGAGTCACTGTGAGGTTGATCTGTGGAAAATTCAAGGGCTGAGCATTGCTAGCTACTTGGCTTCAGGGTTTTGCAAAGCACACTGGAGATTTTGGAGAAGGCACTTCAATATGGTTTAACTTGATGGGGCCGTGACTCTCATGGCTTCTATTTCTTTAGAAACTGCTATATAAAATGGGGAGAAAAGGGCAGGCAGGCATGCTCCCACATATGTAGGATACATTATGAAATACACAGACACTTTGCGGTTTTTCCTATGTATTAGCAGGTCTATAGGTAAGCTTTATTTGTGCTTATATCTACTTGAGTATCATTAGTTATATACTCATATATTAGTATATAATATAATTATACATTAAATATTCACCTAAATACCATAAACTACACATATGTCATTTTTAATTTTTAAATTTATGTTATTATATATATATATATATATATATATAAAACACTGGCCTAGTTTCTTTTCCTATTATTTGTCTTTTTATTTTATTGTTTTGCTTTTTCTTTATAAATTAGAATACTAACTACTGGTTTTCCACAAAATTTGTTGTGCATATTTACTATTCTGTGGCTTGTCTTCCAGCTTCATCTTTTATGGTTTTTGTTGAATAAAAGTATTTAATTATTATGCATCAGGTTCATCCATCTTTTTCTTTAGTGTTTAATGGGATGGGGAATAATGGGGGAGAATGATGGAAGGGGTGATATTGGTTAAGATCCATTATACTCTTAGCCTGACTTACAGAATTGTAACCTCTCTGTACAATTAATTATTAACAAAATAAAAGAAGAAATCCATCCCTATGTCAGAATCATAAAGATTTTTTCTTCTACATTTCGTTCTAAGGGTCTGGGAGTGTGGCTCAGTGGTAGAGTGCTTGCTTGGCATGCATGAAGCCTGGGTTCGTTTCCTCAGTACCACATACACAGAAAAAGCCAGAAGTGTAGCTCAAGTGGTAGATACAGTGTTAGACTTGAGCAATAGAAGCTCAGGGACAGCACCCAGGCCCTGAGTTCAAGCCCCAGGGTTAGCCAAAACAACAACAACAACAACAAAACTCTCTCTCTCTCACACACACACACATGGTATGTCAAATCTGTAATCCAAAGTACTTGGGAAGTAGGATAGGAGGCTTGTGATTTGAGGTCAGATCAGACAAAAAGATTTTTGAGAGACTCTATTCCAATGAATGGCTGAGCAGTGTTGCATACCTGTCACCGCCAGCCACACAGGAAACCACAAGTTGGGGATCACAACCCAATGAAGCTTGGGCATAAAGTGAGACCCTGCTTCAAAATAACTAACATAGGGGCTGGGAAGGTGGCTCAGTGGTAGAGCGCTTGCCTTGCATGCTCAAGGCCCTGGGTTCGATTCCTCAGCACCACATAAGCAAAAAGAAAAAAGCCGGAAGTGGCACTGTGGCTTAAAGTGGTAGAGCGCTAGCCTTGAGCTGAAGAGCTGAGGGACAGTGCCCAGGCCCAGAGTTCAGGCCCCATGACCGGACCCAACAACAACAACAACAACAACAACAAAATAACCAACATATAAAGGGACTGGAAGCATGGCTCAACTGATAGAAAGCCTACCTAGCCAAGAAAAGGCCCTGGGTTCTCTCTCTCTCTCTCTCTCTCTCTCTCTCACACACACACACACACACACACTCATGAGTTATATACATCTTTATTTTTCCTGGAATTTATGTTCATTATGTGGATAGGCATCTATTTCCCTCATGTGAATAGTTAGCACCATTTATCCAACAGTACTTCTCAGTTTATTTGCATTTTTATTGCTGTCTGTTTTGGTCATGTTCTAAGCTTCCTTTTGTTTCTGGGCTTATTTTTCCATTTCTTTGATCTTGTTACTCCTGGTTTTCACACTATGCACTTATACTTATTATGGCTTTATAATGTTTTGACATCTGGCAGATGAAGCTTCCCTTTCTTACTCTTGTTCTGGTGTCGATTTTCTCCTCCTCTTCCCCTTCCTTCTCCTCCTCCTCTTCTTCCTCCTTCTTCTTTTGATGTGCGGATAATGGGGCTTGAACTCAGGGCCTCCTATTCTTGCTTTGATATTTTGCTACGGCTAGCACTCTACCACTTGAGCTACACCTCCACTATTGGCTTTTTGTTAGTTAACTGAAATAAGAATTTATCTGTAAGTGCTAGCTTCGAACTCAAATCCTCTTATCTCAACCTTTTGAGTATAGGTCAGTGGTGCCTGGCCTTTTTTTTTTTTTTTTTAATTATCTGCATTCCTTTCCCACATTTTCTCTTCTTTCCCTCCTCTCTTTTTTGTCTTCTACTCTTTGCCCTTTGTTTTTTCATATCAATTTTAGAATGATTTTGTCTGGTTCCATTGAGAAATGCTATTGAAATTTTAATTGAAATCACATTGAATTAATAGATTAACTTGACATCTTTATATATTGTTCCTCCTTCTTATTCATGACCTTAGCATGTCACTCTATAACTCGAGAATGCTTTGATATCCTCACAAAGTTTTATAATTGTCTCAGAGTGTTCTTTAGATTTATAATTTTTGATCAGTTATGAGATGTAGCATAGTGTTTGATAAAGAAATGATGGACAACACCCTTATCTTTTCCAGACTTAGAGAATGTTATCAAAGTTTCACCGTTAAGAAGAATGTTTGCTATAGGTTTTAGCCCTTATTTGCAATAACTAGTAGATGTCTGAGACAAGCAGAAAAGGTCAGATAAGTTGATGTTAGGTGAAATGAACCCCAAGATAAGTATTCAAATGTTTTTCTTTCATGCGATTGTTTCTAACATATGTATAAGATGATTTCTTTGTTGCTTTGTATGTCCCTCCCTCACGGTATAACCCTGCTTTCACTGTATTTGATGTTGGTATAATTTGTGGAGGGGAAGGGAAAAAACAAATTGTTTAAATAGGGATATGGGTGGACCCATTGCAACAATGAGATGTACAAGTCGTTATGTCGAAAAACGAACTTTACAACTTTGGTGGGGGGAGGGGAGATGGGAAGGGATGGGAAGGGGGAGGCAACAATGCTTGATAAGAAATGTACTCATTATCTTGCCCATGTGATTGTAACCCCTCTATATGGTATTTTCACACACACACACACAAAGAGTCTTTATTATCTTCCATTCAACAATTATCTCTCCAACAATACCCAGGCTAGATTTTATCCCATTTATTGTGATTTTATTTCCTATTTCACTTATTATATTTTTGAAATTAATTAATTTTTGTTTCATATTTTATTTTTTCCAGTCTTGGAGCTTGAACTCTGGACTTGGGGGCTGTCCCTAGCATCTTTTGCTCAAGGTGAGTGCTTGAGCAAAAAAGCTTGAGCCTCAAGCTTTTTCTGTGATTAATTAGAGATAAGAGTCTCATAGACTTTTCTTCTCTTCCTGGCTTCACATCATGATCCTCAGATCTCAGTCTTCTGGGTAGCTAGGATTACAGGTTTGAGCCACCAGTGCCTAGCTCATATTTTTATTTTTGCTTGTGTTTCTCCCAATATTAATTTTTTCTTTGTAAATCAATAGTGTATCTTTGCACTTATCACTCAGAGCTAACTATACGTAACTCACATCTTTTCCACAACTGCCCCACACTACCAATTTCATCTGGAATGAATTCCTATCCTGGTTTTAAATTTTGGTGGGTATGCCTCTTTGTAGATATGTTGGAATTAAATTCAGATTTTGAGTTAGACATACGCATTCTTCTTTCCCTTTCTTTGGGCTCCTCTTTCTCTGGTTATTGATCCTGGGACTGTTTCATTGTGCTTTAATTCTGAATCCCACAGCTAGACCCCATCCTGGAGTTTCAAGGCTCTGGATTCATAGAGACACTGCGGAGAAGACAGATTCAACCAGCATAATAGTGTGCAACTCTATCCATTCACCAGAAGTCATCTTCACCCTTCAGTCTCCCTGGGTTTACAGACTCTTGCCAAAGTCTCATGATACCAGCTAAAGTTTTTTCAACCATGCCTTTGGAGACAGACTTTAAAAAATATTATTTAAATTATTGTTAAGCACTTGTACAAAGGAGTTGCCATTTAACAAAGCAGTTTATGAATACAATGTATCTTTATCAATGTCATCCCTTTCAACATTCTTACTCATTCCTCCTCTACCCATCCCTTCCCTCTCTCTTCTTAATTTTGTAGGCTATACACTGGGTTTTTGACTGCATTTTTCCTCTCTCATCATTTGTCCACTCCTTTCCCCTTGACCCCACCCAACCCCTTTTGAGTATCTGCTTTCCGGTGTTTTATTTTGTTGAACTTTGCCTTTCCCTTTCTTTTTCTAAAATTTTATTTTATAGTAAAGATGCTGTACAGAGGGGCTACAGTTACATTGACTTTGCCTTTCTAAGAAATTACACTAATTGAGTTCTCACTCGAATCTACTATATTTCAGGTAATACATTTGTGTATGTTGGCATACCACCCAATGTATTTACTTGTAAGTTTATAAGTTAAAAACTAGTTTCCACATACATATAATGGAAAATACCCATCATTTGTGGAGACAGAGTTTGATGTTAGATATATTGGAGCTCAAATGTAGATTAGATAATTATTTTGGCATAAGTCTTGTTTGTTGGCTAATGCCCAAAGCAAGAGTTTTGGGGGTTTCAAGAGACTATTGTTCAGAACTGAATGAATACTTAGGCAGGATAGGCTAGGATAACTGACAAGTGATAAGTGGCTGTTGTTGGGAAGCATAAAGTTTGTCGACCACCCTGTGGTGCTTTCTACAGAAGTAAGGTAGGCCTTCCATTTTTCTGAGACCCTACTTTAGGCTTGTTGACTTCCCTTACCACTCACGTTGGGTGTTACATACACAAGGTATCACTGGAAACAAGTCCTCTTTTGATTAGCAATTGAGAAACATACCACTTGACTTTTGTCAAGAAGTTCAACCTGGTGCTGAGCAGGAGAGAAGGGAGTCTAGGTAAGTAAATGGGATCAAAAACTGGATCTTCCATGGACTCCTTTGGTATATACTCTCCTGCTTTGTATCTAGTTTTGGAGTATATGATTTAGCTCTTTTTTTGTTTTTTGGTTGGTTGTGGGGCTTGAACTCTGGGCTTGGGCTCTGTCCCTGCGCTCTTCAGCTCAAGGTGAGCCCTCTACCGCTTGAGTCACAGCGCCATTTCCGGTTTTTGATTGGTTTATTGGAGATAAGAGTCTCATGGACTTTCCTGCCCGGGCTGGCTTTGAACCATGACCCTCAGATCTCAGCCTCCTGAGTAGCTAGAATTACAGACATGAGCCACTGGCACCTGGCTTGATTTAGCTCTTATGGAAGATACTTCATTGTCACTCAAATTTGGATTTGGTACCACTTACAGAGTGTCTATTGTCTGCCAGGCTGTGTACATGCAATCTGCATCCATGCCTCTCAGCTCCAGTTCAGACTTTGAAAGTAGCAGCGTTCGTACCATTTTATAAACAAAGAACTAAGTTAGGAATCACTAGTTTCATACTGAAGAATGCACACAAACACTACATTTCTCCATCCTATCTGCTCCATTTTGCTGTCTTTAGAAAAGAATCATTACCTTGCTCATGTAACTGTAACCCCTCTGTACAGTATTTTTACAATAAAAAATGTACATTAAAAAAAGAAAAGAATCATTGCTACTTGAAGATGATAACAACACCACAATAACAACTCGTATCTCAGGCACATTAGGTTCTAAAGCAGAGTTGATTATACCAACATTCAGGTATTTATTTATAGTCTTTATATGTTTTTCCACAATTCTTAGATCTATATTATGTGTATTTCCTTTTGCCCAAAGAACAATTTAAATAAAAATTTGTCTATCCCAGGTAGAGGACTAGAAATGAAAAGAAACCATGATATTTCTCCAGTGGCTTGAAATAGCTAGCAAAATTATACGCCATTGGATTTCACTCTGCTCTGACTTGGATGTAGAGAGGGTTAGTTATAAGCAACAAATTTTAAGCTAATATCGACTTATGAGGCAAGCTCAGTGCTCACATGAAAAGAAGTTAGATGAGGTCTTTGAAAACACTTGGAATTTTATTATCCAGGAGGTGACTCCTGAATTAATCCATAAAGACCTGTAGAAAAGATGTTCATCTCCTCCTAAACCATTAAGTGTCACTGGGATAGAAAATCTCTTACATCAGTGTGAAAATAGGAAGCCAGAGAGAGCCATTTTTCTCCCTTGTTCTTCTACTGCCTGGTGCATAGGTTCTTCAAAATAAAATATGGCTTTTATAAAGGAAAAAAGCCTAATCACTGAAAATCTTGTTTACTTGAAGGTTTACCTAACACTATCAACCAAATTAGCACATATAGAGATAAATAGTCTTCAGCATATATATATATATATATATATATATATATATATATATATATATATATATATATGTATATATGAGAGAGAGCGAGAGAGCGCTTCCTTCCTTCCATCCTCCATTTTGGTTGTAATAAATGTCTCCTCTCTTCCTGGATTTATGGGAAACTTTTTGCATTCAGGAATTGCATCTAATCCATATTCTCTTACTCTTTTAGGACTTAATAGATAGAGTGTACTGTGTCTTTTGTAACCTCATAAATATCACTGATGGCAGGGATGACATTTCAGTGGTGAACGCCTGTCAAAGAAATGCTATGCAAGAGAGATTTTTATGGACAACCGTGCAGTAATGGAATACAGATCCGCAATGCATCACCAAACATTGACTTAACACTGAGCCAGGCTGCAAGATTATTGACAGAATGTGGGCCACAAACCTTGTGAGTAGCAGGCAGACTTAAAATGGACAGATGTCAAGGCTGTTCAACATCTCAGCATGACTGAGAAGGTAGGTCACCCATCTATCACCCAGTCGATCAATATTTACTGAATGCCAGCCAGGAAAAAAATATGATGTTAGATCCTGATGCCTCCCAGCAAATCAATTATATCTGTTATGCACATTATTGATGCTCATTAGATTTGTAACATTTTCCTCCCTTTTTATAACTTGAGTTATTACCATTGTTACTTTGTTTGGTCAAATGTAGTCCTCTGAATGCGAGCTCGGCAACAATCATACTCTGTTTGCAAATTTCTCAACTGTTTCGGAACTGGAGCTGAAATACTGCATGTAATTATTAAACTAGTTGATCATGGAATAAATATACTGGCTCTGCTTATTAAAAGGAACAATCTTACCAAATCCAATCAAGCACTGGTCAAGACATTCTGATATACATAGTTACAAAAAGCAGTTTTGCTTTTTTCATAAGTAGTGCCTGGCTTAAGAGTTTTAGATCTGTTCTTAAAGAAATGTACATGGTGGTCTGCATGTGTGGATTCAGTGATAGAGCACCTGCATGAAACCCTGAGTTCAAACACCAGGATTGATTGCTAAAAAGAAAATGAAAAGTAGACATGAAGGGAACTAAGTGCACAGAGTGTGCTGCAATGGTTTAAAGCATCAGGAGAACCCAGGAGGGATGGGATGCTTTTGAACGTGGTTTCTCATCCAAGGGGAACATTTTACATGTTTGCTTGAGGGCGTTTCTTGTAGTGTGTTTTATTTTCTACTTCCCACAGCAAATGGCGACCCCATGATGGAGAGCTGCTGTGGACGCCCAGGCAGCAATCACTTCTGTGTTCTAACAAGCCTTTGTGGCAAGCAGTGTGGCTGAAATAATTAATAGCAACAACTCCTTTCTCGTAAAGCGACAGCCAGTCTTTATTGGAATGTCAGTGTATGTGGAACTGAGCATTGCTCAAGGCCCCCAAGAGGCTGAACAGAGAGGAGGGGCAAGATTCGGTGCCCAGGTCAAGGAAGAGCACCTGAGGAGAACACAGCATGGCTCTATGGCTGTGGAATTGGTGAGAGACTCATGAAGGATCAGTAGCAGCTCCTGTATTGGACAAAGGCAGATGCTGAGCTCAAGGCCATGGGGCCTCCAGGTAGTGACGCTCCATGAATGTAATGGGGAAAGAATAATCACTTATGGCTTCTTAGCCAACTGTAAACTCTTCTCTTCTTAGCAACCTGTTTAAATCTTTCCTCTCATCTCTTCCGTCAACCCTTTTTAGAATACAACTCTCTGCAGTCTCCAACTCCCATACCAGTTATCCAAGCCACCTCCCAAATATAACTTGTTCCTCCATCTTTGTCTCACTATCTTTGCCTAATTTGGATATTTGCCCCACCTCCAAGTCTACTTATTACCTCTTCTCAGATTCTGGGCCAATAGTCCCCATGCAAACCTGTTTCTACTACTTATTGGCCATGGGACCTTGTGCAGATTAATTAAACTCTCTGTGCCTTGGTTTCCAAAGTGAGGTGATTTTATTAATATCTGTTTAGAAGATTATTATGAGAATTAATTGAATGAGTACATATAAAACCTTGAATCAGGGCCTTAAAGAGAGTAACTGTTCAATGTGTGTTAGCTTTCCTCAGTATGCTATGTTAGTGCTATTTTAGTGCTGACCACATCTGAACTGTAGGGCATTGAGCATGTGTTTCTTCCTTATATGATCCTGCAAGCCCTCCAAAAGCTTGCACACCAAAACTAGTAGTCTTATAAGTAGTATAGAACTCCTGCCTGTTTTTAAATATGCTATGCATTTTGGGTAAACTTCTTTTTTTGGGCGGGGAGGGGATCCGGTTGTGGGCCTGGGCGCTGTCCCTCAGCTCTTTACCTCAAGGCTAGTGCTCTACCACTTGAGCCACAGCGCCACTTCCGGTTTTTTTCTGCTTATGTGGCACTGAGGAATTGAACCCAGGGCCTCATGCATGCAAGGCAAGCGCTCTACCACTGAGCCACCTTCCCAGCCCCATGGGTAAACTTCTTATTGCATTGTGGGTGGCACTATTCTTGGAGGTCCTGGAGATGTTGGGAAGTACAGCCTAGCTGGAGGAGATGAGTCACTCGGAGTGCCCATACAGTCATTCACATTTCCACAAAGAGTGTCCTTGGGGCCTAGACCTTTCCCTGGATGCCTTCTGTCTTTCTCTCTCAGCTTCCGGTCCTCTTTGAGGTGAGCTGCTTTACTCTTCCACACTCCTACCACCCTGATATCCTGCCTTGACTCACGCCTAAAGCAATGGAGCCAGATAATGATGGACTGACACCTCTGAAATTGTAAGCCCAAAGAAATCTTAATGTTCTTATTTTGTCTTTCTCAGACAGGAATCTGTCACAGCAATGGATATCTGACTCGTGTATATGTAGGAAACCTTGAAGTCATACAAAAGTAGAGTGAGCTCCATGTCACCCATCTTATAGCTTTATCAATTATTGTTTTATCAACAGCCCAACCTATTCACTAACCTTCTACCTTAAGCTATAGATACAAAGAAGAAGAAACAAAATATAATGTCATTTCATCCTGGTGGGAATTTCGAGAGAATATACCCTCCTCTTAGGAGAAAGGTAAGTTATTTAAATCTTCCTTATGCCCAGCCGGTGCCAACATTTTGGACTAAGGATTCTCCCAGCATTGTAGGCTTGAACTTCAACATCATTCTTTCATTGTTAGTTTTGAGAGGACAGGAGTCAAGGAGGGCATCATCTAATCTTGGTAGTAACAAGCCATGGTGGATGGGGATCTTAGAAAATGACCTGATAATTGGGGAAAACCATTCAGTGGTCAAAATGGACACCCTGTCTTGAGTCATTGGCTTCCTAGGACATGGGGATCATGCTTGTCTGAGTCACTATCACAATGTCCCTGGGTAAATGGACCCTTGGGATTTGTTACTGCCGACAATGATGGATTTTATTACACGAAACACTAATTAGGTCTAATTACAGGTTTTAAGGTGGTTTAGAATGGTACTTTTAAAAAAAGTTTGTGAATGAAAATATTTGAGAGAAGACATTGCCTTAAGTTTTTTTTAAAGGACTAGTCTCATATCATCTCACAAAAGACTTGATTTGAGGGAGATTGTGCTTGGATTTGAAATATGGGGTTTGGGAAAAAACTTTGCTTGGTTATATTTTTGTGCCTGGGCCAATTTATCAAAATTAATTTAGTACCTAAGACTTCCAGAGAGATAGCAAGTGGTTGTTACACATGTTGCCTCTCTCTTTTCTGATATACATGCAGAGAGCTGGCAAACATTTGGGCTGAAGCTGGCCCTACTCAACACAGTGTTCCAGCCTGTTATTGCCAATTACGTCTAACCCCTGCTGTAGTGACATTTATTTGTTAACTTCATATCCCTGTGTCTGCGGATAGTTTGTTAAACAGACATTAGGATCTAGGGTTATAAGACATGGACTAAATTCACTCCCAAAGTTCTTAGACATTTTAAATAAATTCTTATTCTCCGAACACACACATCAAAGCACTGCAGAACTGTTTGCCAGATTAAGCAGTTGTGCAAAGAGGTTTCAATTCAACATGTCAATTTTTGAATACAATGCATCCCCATCAATGTCATCACTTCCATCAGTCTCCCCTCCATCTATCCCAACTCTACCCATCCCTTCAGCTTACTATGTTCCATTTTCATATATTACATTGAAAATTCTGACTGTATACAAGCTCTGTATCTTAATTTCTTGATATTTCTTTGTGCAGTTAACCATCAAAACAAGGCATTTACTTCACTGAAACAGAAAGCACATTTATATCTTTAGTAGTACAATAGGGTAAAAATCTATTTGGGTGGACCATTTGGGTAGTTTTGTACAGTTGAAACTCTATTCCCCATGGATGGGTGCCAGTTGCTTATGCCTGTAATCCTAGCTACTCAAGAGGCTAAGATTTGAGGATTGTGTTTTGAAGCCTGTCTGGGCAGAAAAATCTGAGATTAAAAAAAAATCCCCAATTAAACAGTAAAAAGCTGGAAGTAGATATATGGTTTATGTAGTGGCCTTTGTCTTTTTAGCAAAAAAGCTGAGCAAGAGCATGAAGCCCCAAGTTCAAACTCCCATACTAGTGTACACACACACACACACACACACGCGCGCGCGCGTGTGCATGGACACACACACACACACACACACTCTTTATCCCCGACATTGCCTCAAACCTTTGCCAACTATATTTACTCTTTGTCATTTACTACATGAGTAATTGTAAGGTTATAAGCAGAAACATTTTTCAAAAACACACCAATATAGGCCCATGAAGCAAAAAGTTCTTCAGCAATGGTTTTAACAGTTCAAGCAAAATCAGAGTGCTGTCTTTCTTTTTTTCTTTTAATTTCCCTTGTAGTAAAAGATTTCTTCTTTCTGTTTTATCCTATCTTTAATATATTAACAGGCAGTTTATTCCTAGTTCAACAGAGCAAAATAGTCAAAAGGTAATTCTTGAGGATCATTATAGTATTAGAAAAATCTCCACACATTCAGAGCATATAGCCACCAAGTAGAAAGAAAACTCCAACATAAGGGGATGTAACATTGAGATGGTTTTCATGGTACTATTCAACCCTTAGGCAAAACAAAATAAAGCAAAACCCTAAAGCCCACTGTCAAAGATGCTCACAAGGCATGGCTTACCTGTTAAACCAGTCATCAGTGTACCGAGGGTATGGATAGGGGTCATTGCTGCTGAAGTCATAACTTGCCTCGGCATTCTGAAAAACACAAGATATCTCATTAGGTCAATGAAGCCAGAGGCTCATTAAGGGACCAGTATGGTGAGCTATACTGTTGAATGTTTATAGCCTCTCCCTGGAGGGTTGTGGTATAATGACATGTTTGGAAAGTTGGGACGGATCTAGAATGTTCTTTTTATCCCCTTTCTTGTTTGAAGTCTTCAAATGGTTAGTAAATGGAAGCCTTGTGTTTTCCAAGTCTGTCTTTATTTGTTGGCACCCCTTGTAGGTGAGCAGACTTTCCTCAGAATCCAAAATGAATGGGAAATTTCCTTGATGGCTCCTTCAACCAATGGGCAACATGTTTCTAGTTTTTAGAAGTCAGATATTTTTTGGAGGTTTTTTTTTGTCTTATGCAGAAGTCTCACTTCTGCTCCTGCTGTGCCTGACAATTAATGTTGTTTCCTTTCATCTTATTGATGTTAAACCCCTGCCCAATTCCCTAACACCACCCATGATGGACATCATTCATTTACACAACACATATAAAGATTTCACCATATATTCAAGACTGCTAAGAGTAAGGTACAATAGTGTTATCTCTGTCCTTGTAAGATTTATAGTCTAGCTGGAGAAACAAGCATCAAGAAAATGGCTAAAAAATAAACAGACAATTGTAAGCTCTTATAAGCTTAGACCCTACAGTAGATGGTGAGGAGTATAAAATTCAAGTATAATCTCATTCCTCCATTTTTTTTCTATTGAGAGTGCTTGCCACATTAGTACTGTACAATGATCTCAAGCAGTGTGGATGAGGGCTACTCAGTCAGTAGTAATTTATTTAAATAAACAAATGAGCAGAGCCATTCTGAAATTTTGTCTTTTCCCCCCCAGGTCTTTTTTTACAAAATTTAATTTTATTGTCAAGGAGATGTACAGAGAGGTTACAGTTACATCTATAAAGTAGCGAGTACATTTCTTGTTGAACATTGCTACCCCTTTTTTAAATTATTTTTTTATTGCTACCCCCTTCATTATTTTCTCCCACTTTCCCTCCTCCAAATCCCTCCCCCACCCCCAGGCATAAAGTACCTTTCCAATATAGCGTCTTGTGAGTGTCATTATTGCATTGGTTCACTCTTTGTCCTTTGTCTCACTATTTGATGAATGTATATATAATACACAGGCTACCAAAATCAAATACAGTGACAACAAAGGATAAGCCATAGGAAGAAACAAAAAGAATGAAAGAAAAAAGAAATAACTTCATGCAGTACATTGACAACAACAACAACAAAGTAAAACCTCTAGGTTCCATTTCTGGAGTTCTTTATCCTATTTCAGAATCTAGGTCTTCATCCCAACAGCAGGCCTGTAGAAAGTCTACACTGGAAGTCTGTCTGCACTGGACAAGTACCTACTGCCTTTCCTCTTCTACTTAGATCCCAAATTACTTTCATTCACTTAAAAACCTTAATTGTATGTCTGGTCTATTACATTTTTTCCTGGGAGACCACCTATTTGGCTTTTATTTCTCCTGTGACTTTCCTTGAATATTTGGATTTCAACCCTCTCCAGTACTACTATTTTGATATATGCTCTGTTACTTTGAGTCTGGTTTATTTCTCCATAGAAGAAATTAGGATTGCCTGGTGTAGATTGGGTTGGGTAGGGAATGTGACAGGAGTAGCCACTGTGACACTGTCAGAGGGAGCACTGAGTGGCATCTCTTCTGAGCTTCTGCGTGGCAAAGGACATAGCTAGCAAGATCAATAGAAAGTCCACAGATTGGGAGAAGATCTTCACTAGCCATACAACGGACAAGGGTCTCATGTCTAAAATATACCTGGAACTCAAAAAATTAAATCCC
Source organism: Dipodomys ordii (assembly GCF_000151885.1). Taxonomy (NCBI): domain Eukaryota; kingdom Metazoa; phylum Chordata; class Mammalia; order Rodentia; family Heteromyidae; genus Dipodomys; species Dipodomys ordii. Next base: position 8,385,226 of record NW_012267315.1, read on the forward strand.
CCAACAACAAATCTTCAAAGAAACAACTGCCCAATAAATAAGTGGGCTAAAGACTTAAAGAGAAACTTCTCTGAAGAGGAAAGAAGGATGGCAAATAGACACATGAAGAAAAAGAAATGCAAATCAAAACAACATTGAGATACCACCTCACCCCAGTTAGAATGGCTAAAATCAAGAACTCTATTAACAACAGATGCTGGAGGGGATGTGGACAGAAGGGAACCTTACTTCATTGTTGGTGGGATTGTAAACTTGTTCAACCACTTTGGAAAGCAGTATGGAGGTTCCTCAAAAGACTCCACATAGAGCTCCCCTATGACCCAGCAATTCCACTTTTGGGCATTTACCCAAATGTTCACAAACAAGACCACACTAAAGCTACCAGCACAACTATGTTTATTGCAGCCTTATTTACCATAGCTAAGATATGGAACCAGCCCAGATGCTCCTCAGTAGATGAATGGATGAAGAAAATGTCGTATATATACACAATGGAATTCTATGCCTCCATCAGAAAGAATGACATTGCCCCATTTGTTAGGAAATGGAAAGACTTGGAAAAAATTATATTAAGTGAAGTAAGCCAGGCCCAAAGAAACATAGGTCCCATGGTTCTCCTTATTTGCAATAACTAGTATATGTTTGAGTCAAGCAGGAAAGGTCAGATAAGTTGATGTTAGGGAAATGAATCCTAAGATATGTATTCAAATGTTTTTTTCTTTCATGCAATTGTTTCTAACACATTTATAAGATTATTTTTTTGTTGCTTTGTATGTCCCTCCCCCACGGTATAACCCCTGCTTTCACTGTATTTGATGTCAGTATAATTTGTGGAGGGGAAGGGAAAAAACAAATTGTTTAAATAGGGATACAGGTGGACCCATTGCAACAATGAGATGTACAAGTCCTTATGTTGAAAATGAACTTTACAACTTTGGTGGTGAGAGGGGAGGAGGATTAGGTGGGGGGGGGACTGGGGAGGATGGGAAGGGATGGGAAGGGGAAACAAAGGAGGAGGCTACAATGCTTGATAAGAAATGTATTCATTATCTTGCCCATGTAATTGTAACCTCTCTGTACAGTATTTTCACAATTAAAAAAAAACATTGGAGAGGTTTGGGGTTCATGCTTATGGCATTATCCCGGAATCACACACCAGAAGTGGTTCTGCATGACCCTCAGTGGCAGAATATTCTGTAGGAGGCTAAGACTGATGAAGAGAGAATCAGCTGGCCTAGAAAGTTCTGGTGGTCAAGACAATGAGGAGCCAGGATTTGGGAATCTCTGTGAATTGATGGTGGGACAATGTGCATGGGTTCTTGAAGAAGTCAGAACAGAGAGAGGGTAGAAAGCTAGCTCTCACATCATCTCCCACTCCTAATGCTGTATTAGCCCTTGGAAGCTTAAAGTCAATTCCAGAGATAGGAGGTCAGGGGAAAAAACACCGAGCTGACTAAGATCAAGTTTCTATCAATGCAATAAGGCTGCTGGCACATAGAAAATAGTTCAATTAGGGAAAAATGCAGAATTCCTGTACCTTATGCATAATTGTCTAAGTGACTGGTTTCTTAAAGTATTCCACCGTGGCTTATTTCTGCCTCATAATTCCTGCTGGGTTCTGGGTTGATCAACTCTCTTTGGCTCTTATTTCTGGCTTTGGTGAAGATGACTTGCTATGAGGCAGGTGGGAGTTAGAAGAAGGGGTTGGAAAATTCTGAGCTCCAAACTGGAAACTTAGAACCCTTGAAAACTCTGTGCCTATTTTTGTACCAAGAAGTAAAACCATGTGTTGTCTGGGCGTCAGATTTGGCTCTCAATGTTGAAACAGATGAAAACTTTGGAACCTGAGTAATTTTGTTGTTTGTAGAATGAATTTGATGACTAATGCTTAATTCTTTGGTCGGGGGTGGGGGCATAGTCTACACTAAACACTAAGGAAGGCAAAGAGTTGTTCTTGTTGGGTGTATGTTTTCTGGCTAAAATTCAAATGGTTTCTAGCAAGAGAGAACGGTGAGCAATTCTTTCAAAAGTTCTGTTTATGCTTTTATAGCCAGACTCAATCATTCATTGATTTGAATTACAATGTTGTCTCCTGTAAAATTATTCGTGTACAAGAGTCAATTATACTGGCCTTGAATTATGCTAGACTTTTCTATGACAGCCATTGCTGTGGACATTTAAGAGTAAGTGGTGTTTTGGAAAATTTAGTGTTCTGGTTGTCTTCGGCTAAATGTGATGCTTGCTGTTGTTCGGACTTGTATAACTTCTTTTTAAAATATGGACCTATTTTCTTGTTTTAGAAATTACTAGCTGTTCAGCAAATGTAGCTTAATCCACTATGATTCAGGATCGTGATGATTCAGTCATCGTTAAGAACTTGAATTATCTTTGCACCATCAAACAGACAGTGAGAAGACTGGGCTGAATCCAAACTGACCTCAGGGCTTCCCTGGAAGTTATTTCTAGAAGAAACTTCTGATAATGGCTCATTTATTTTTCTTATGAAAGTTGAGGGCAAGGGTAGAAAGAAAGTATCTCTGGGTATTTCATAATCTGAAGGCTCTATTTCTGAGTATGAGAATACATACTCAGAAAGACAGGCCATGTTTACTCCTGGAAAAAGTTTAATAGTTTGCCCATTGTTTGCATGGGGCACTTGCACTGAATGGCCAGTGTACACACTACAAGGGCAGAATTGAATGTCACAGAACCCACTGTCTTGTTATTCCTGGAGATTAGTTTGTGTGGCCATAAAAGGCACAGGCTGACCAATGCACACTTCAGATGCTGGGGCTGGTCTTACTGAGTTCCTAAACACTGTGGTAACCATGCCCCATGGTTTCACATCACAGCGATGCTTCTGAGGACCCTGCAGTAGAATAATGAATATGGAGTGGAAAGCCTTTGTGACCAGTAGGCCCTCCTTGTGGGGGCTGCATAAGACCCAGTTGTGTGCAGACATTTTCTTGGTGAAGGGAAGAGAGAGAGAGAGAGACATTAAAATCACATAGACCTGGTTTTGCATCTAGTTTGTTTTGGCCTTGTAAAGTTTCTTTATCTTTAAAACACTGATGATGCAACTGTTAGTATACAGTCGCTGTGAAGATAAAATGAAAGGATGGGTGGATTCATATAAGCATTCTCCTTCTCTTCTCTTCTTTCCTTTCTTCTCTTCTCTCCTTTCTTCTCCTTTCCTCTCCTCCTCTTCTCTCTCTGATCTTCTCCTCTCCCCTCCTTATTTCCCCCCTCCTCTTCTTTTTCCTTCTCCTCAATTTTCTCCCTCCTCCTCCCCCTTTTTCTTTTTCTCTCCTTCCTCCTCATCCTCCTTTTCTCCTTCTCCCCCTTCTCATTTTCCCCCTTCTTCTCCTCCTCCCCCTTTTCCTCCTCCTCCTCTGCCTTCTTCTCCTCCTCTTCCCCCTTCTCTTCCTCCATCTCCTCCTCCCACTTCTCTTCCTCCTCCTCCTCCTCCTCCTCCTCCTCCTCCTCCTTCTTCCTCAGCCTCCTCCTTCCTCAGCCTCTGTTTCTCCTCCCCCTTCTCTCTCTCTGTATCAATGGCCTAGAACCTTGATCAGCCTGTTTCAGCTTCTCAGTGCTGGAGTTACAAGTGGGCACCACCACACCCAGCTCATTCTCTTACTTGTTTTACTTCTCTTTCTTTGGCTGCTTTGGCCACTTATAGAAATAGTCACAAAATATGGCTCATGGGTCTATTCACTATGTATTTTTGTAAATGAAATTTTATTGGAACACAGCATATTCATTTGTTTACAAATTGTAGTGGCTGCTCTGGCAGTACAATAGCAGAGTTAAATTGTTTTTGCAATACCTATCAGAGTTACGTAGTTGTGCTGAGAACTGCAAAACCAAAAATACATACTACTTGAAATTTGTTGGAAAGCCTTTGAAGATGTCTGAGCATATTCCAGACCACTTTTATTCCCAGGCTGCATTCTGAAGGCTCATGCCACAACATCGTACCAATATTGTGCCTTCCTGGGAATATATGTGTGCTCTGGAATATATGTGTCTCATGTAGGAGGGTAGAGGCTGCTGAAAAGAATCAGACTTAAGCCAGTCAGATGCTTACTCCTCTCCTGTCTCATGGTGGATTATCAGATAAGTGACTTGGTCAGAAACTTCGGTTAGGCTCACTGGAAAGAAGTCCATCATTGGTGGAGGGCATTTCTGAAGGGCCACCCACCCTGTCATTCTTCTATCCTTCCATATACAAATGTCCTGATTGTTCTGGTCAGAACATCACCTTAGGCAGAGCAGCAGCATTTGCAGGAAACAGCCCTCCATGGTGCACAGGTGACTACTTCGGTGAGATAAGCACACATGGTGTCTGTTATACAAGGGTTTGTTTATCTTTCATTCCAACAAGTGATGCTGTGTTCACACTCTAGCAATATGGGACTCTTGGGATACGCTGATGTGGGCAACCACCGGTGTGATGGAACAGATAATGTTAGAGCACAGAGGGTCAAACTCTGTGGTCTGACCACAAAGCTGGGAAAGTGGTTTCTGCAATCAGGGTTGCTATGTGCAGTTGGGCAGGTCCTATGAGATGTGCACGAAGATGGGGAATCTTATAAAACAACTGGCCATCCCAGAGGGGCTACCCCCCACCCTGCCTGCTTATTCATCTGCATAGAACATGGGAAGATTTGTTGTTGTTGTTTTTTTGTGGTCTGGTCGTGGGGCCTGAACTCTGGGCACAGCACAGATCAAGGCTAGCGCTCTACCACTTGAGCCACAGCATCACTTCTGACTTTTTTCTTTTTGCTTATGTGGTGCTGAGGAATCGAACCTAGGGCCTCATGCATGCAAGGCAAGCGCTCTACCACTGAACCACCTTCCCAGCCTCCATGGGCAGATTTGAATTGCTGTTTTACACCCATTGCTAGGAAGTGCCTTCTTCAATTTCATGCAAAAGCACTATGAATATACTAGAATGTCTATGAACCATGACAAGAATTAGGCCTCTGTACTTATAATCCTATAAAAAGCTTATCTCTCAAAGAAATTAAACCATAGAGATCAGAAGTCTTTGGTGAGACATCAAATAATAGAAGACTCAAAAAAACATGTCAGATAATCAGTCTTTAAGATCATGTGTCGAGAGATTAATTGCCATTGCGATTGCACAGCTATAGGAATTTAGAACATGAAAGTACATGGCATGCTTCCCTTTATTCAGGATTGCTACTTTCCCTCAGGGCATTTAACCAAATAACCCAGCTAGGAGCTCTATAACAGTATTAGCTGAAATTGCACTGTGCTCATGGGCTAATGAAAGAGAAATGAGCTTCCCTAGATAGAATCTCAAACTGCAACCATATTGTCCCAGAACAAAGCTCATCTGCATGGAAACTGAACAACAAAATAGCCCAGTCTCTTAGAGCTTCAAGAATTTTGCTATTGCGCCTACTTGCATCTAATATGGCCATGGCTGAATGTTCCCAACTGTGCCTATTTTGATTTTCCTCAAATAATTCTCTTGCATGCACTGGTTTAACGATAATGTTCAGCTCACTTTTGACTGAAACCAACATTAAGGGGATTTATGTCTATATTAAGCCTGACTATAAAACTTAATGAAATTTAACATTTCTCTAGCACTTGAAAAATTTACAGAAAAATGCATAGTCAGAAATTGTTGGACATCTTCCCCCCCATACTCCTAAGGTTTCTAGAGTTGTTTATTATTTTTTTTGCCATCAACACAGTGTTCTCAGATGGTAGAGTTGAGCATTTCTCTCATTCTTTTCTTGAGTCTAGAAAGTCTAGGAGCTTCTGTAGTTACTGGAGCACTCTCCAGGTTAGAGGAAAGGTGTAATATAAGTAGTTAGATGACACAGGTATCACCATATCTCCAGCCATATCTTTTCCAACTCTGAGCAGTGCTATCTTTTGACTCTATCTTGCCACCATCCAGCAGAATTGGAGGTTTTAAGCACTGATTATAAAAGGAACTGCTAACAACAATACTTCCTAATGCTTAACAAAGTACTCTCAATTAACAAAACATTCCATTTTTTCCCCCAAAGGAATATTGAATATCTTATTTTCTTAGATATTTCCCCAGACATTTTGGGGTCCTGTGTTGAAGAAGAAAGGGAGCAGTCACTCTGAGTAACAGTTAAGGCAGCCATTGGAAGGTTCTTGATAATGCTCTTTGCCTGCCTACCTTTATGGCATCTCTTAATACTTTCCATGGCTAGTATAGCTTTTACTAAGCTAGTCTGAGGCCTATTCCCATGCATATTTTTTTGTTTCTTTTGTGTTCATTCTGGGGCTTGAACTCAGACTCTGGGTGCTGCCCCTTAGCTTTATTTTTCACCCAAGACAGCTGCTCTACCACTTGAGCCATGCTTCCAATTCTGGGATTTTGTGGTTAATTGGAAGCTTTTCTGTCTGGGCTTGCTTTGAACCACAGTCCTTAGATCTCAGCTTCCTGAGTAGATATGGTTACAGGTGTGAGCTACCAGAGCCTTGACCCACAGAATAGATTGAGAGGGAAGCATTCCTTGGTCATAAATTCACCAGAGCTGCCTCTAAGACAGCTTCACTTTTATTTTCATTTGACACTGTTAAAATTTAATCTTAAACCACAAATAAAAAGAAGACTCAACAACAACAAAAGACAGCTTCAAAACCCAGGCAGAAAGAAATTTACATCTTTATTTCCACTAGCAATCACCTGGCATCTAGCATTTTCTTCTATGATGAGTAGGAAATAAAAACTACAGTTCACCCTGTGAACTTGTCACCATTATATTTTGTTATATACTTATGATAGCAGATATTCAGAGATACCTTTTCAGTATATTCCATGGGATTTTGTTTTTAATCTATTGGTAAGAATGAGGCTGGTTACCTTTTCACAAATGTGTATTTTTATTTTTTGTCGGTTGTGGGGCCTGAACTCTGGGCCTGGATGCTGTCCCTCAGCTCTTTAGCTCAAGGCTAGTGCCTTGAGTCACAGCACCATTCCCAGTTTTTCTGCTTATGTGGTGCTGAGGAATTGAACACAGGGCCTCAAGTATGCAAGGCAAGCACTCTACCACAGAACTACCTTCCCAGCCCCTGTATTTATAATCTTTTGATAACTATGACTTAACATAATTGCTTTTCTTAGTGTTGTGGTCTGAAAACTTGTGTCCTTTCATTCATCTGTTGAAATCTAGTTTTCAGTGCACTGGTAATTAAGAAGTAAGGTCTAGAGCTGGGCAGTAGTGGCTCAGACCTGTAATCCTAGCTACTCAGGAGGCTGAGATCTGAGGTTCACAGTTCAAAGCCAGTCCTGGCAGACAAATCCAAGAGATTCTTATCTCTAATTAACTAACAAGTGGAGGTATGGCTCAAGTGGTAGAACATCAGCTTTGAGCAAAAAAGCTGAGCGAGAGCACAAGACCTTGAGTTAAATCCCGTACTGGCATATACACAAAATGTGAGCTCTTTGGTTAAGAGACCATAAGGGTGAAGCTCCTGTGAACGAGATTAGCAGCCTTATAAAAGAGGCTTGAATGAGCTGCTTCCCCTTTCTTAAGAATCTAAAATATGGCTTTTAGAATAAAGGGACACAGCACTTTGTGTACATGGGTGGAGTACTAATTGGTACAATCTTTTTGAAGGTGAATTCAGTAACATCTATCAAGATGAAATGTGAACTGAGCATTTCACCCAGTGATTCTCACTGCTGAGAGTCTATCTAACCTATGGCTACATTTGCATATGTATGAAAGATATATGTTTACATATATCCACATAGCCATAATTATAATAGTGAAAATTAGAAGCAACCTGAATCACTAAGTTGGGGATGAGTTAAGTAAACTATAGTGCATTCACAAGATGCAAAAATCTGCACCTCTGGCCAAGAATGAGGTCCAAAGTCTACAGGGAATTCATTCTTGGATATGTTATTAAGTAAAAAATGGCAATGTCCAGAATAGAGTACGTAATGAACCCCCATTTCTATAGAAGAAGGATATATACTTGATGGTAAATGCATTGAGTTTTTTTTTCAGAGAAACATGAGTTTTTTTTTAATAGAGTTTTATCTATAGGTAGGGTCTGGGGCTCTGGGGTGGAAGGTTGAGATTTGAGGATCACAGTTCAAAGCTAGTCCTGGCAGACAATGCATAAGCTTTTTAGTTTAAAATTTTTGACATAGTAATAATAACAAATAGCACATATGGAGCACTTATTTTGTGCAAGGGACTCTTTCATATGTTTTGAATGCATTAGCTTGTCTTTATGCTATTGTTAGATAGATAGGGTTCTTATTATCACCCCCATTTTATGAACAAGGAACTGAGGCACAGAGAGGTTGAATGCTTGCCCAAGATCACGCAGATGATAAAAGATTAAAAGCAAAGATTTTGGCCAGCAGTCTGGTTCTAAAAGCTTCTCTCCTACCTATCCAATCTTGCTCTTCTGCATGGAAATCATAACAATTGCATTCTGCTACATGCATTATTTAAAAGAGAAAAACAAATGTCTAGCAAATATGAAAGACTAACTTGATGCATTTACTCCCCCAGAGCACCAATGGATCACTCTGTAGATAAACAGAGCTAATAATTTAATCCCTCACACTGAGATACAGAGTGCTAAAGATCCTGGAAAATGTATCTTTTACTTGTATGGTCCATTCTTCTTCTTTTTTTTTTTCATTGTTCCTGGTGCCTGAACTCTGGGCCTAGGTGCTGTCCCTCAGATTTTCAGCTCAAGGCTAGCGCTTTACCACTTGAGTCAGTGCCATGTCTGGCTTTTTCTGCTTATGTGGTGCTGAGGGATCGAACTCAGGGCCTCATGCATGCAAGGCAAGCACTCTACCACTGAGCCACCTTCCCAGCCCTCTTCTTGTTTTTTTTTTTTTTAACAGCATGATTTTATTTAATGAATTCTCTCATCCAAGATTGGTATAATTTGAGAAAGCTAATTTTTCTGCTTTTAACTCATTCCTTTATTGTCAGTGATTATGCTGTACCTTATAGATGTAGGGGTTTAAACAAGGATGGAAGGGGTGGGACTGATCAAGATGCTTTGTACAAATAATTGGATATGTTAAATTGAAACTCCTTTGCAAACCATTTGAAGATCATAAAAATGACAGTGTGTTAAGTGATATTGGTGGCTGGATTACTTAAAAGCTGAAATCTTTGATGATCTGGCCTTTCCTTGTTTTTTTTTCCTTTCCCTTTACCTTTTTTATTTTCCTTTCCTTTCTTCTTTTTTTCCTTTCCTTTTCAGCATTATCTGATGTCTTTTAGATATCTGGGTAGAACTTGAACACGTTGGCAGAGGATAAAATTTCATAAGATGCTGTTAAAGCCCCTAGTGCTATTGAGTGTTTTAAGACATGGGGTCTCATGGGAATTTTTAGGTTATTGTGGGTGCCTTTGAAGGGAATTATGGAACTCTGATCTTTCTCTTTTTCTCTCACTTCTGGACTCTGAGGTAAACAGCTTTATTCTACCATGAGCTGTGGCCTCACCACAGGCTGAAACACAATGGGGTAACTGACTACAGACTAAAACCAGCAAAACTGTAGGCTGACAGACTTTTCCTCTAAGTCAATTATCTTGGGTATTTTGTTATAGCAACAGAAAGCTGACCAACACATATGCTCATCTTTGATGCTTACTCTTTACTGCAAATAGCCTGACACTGCAGGAACCTGTGATTTCTTTCAAAATGCTCCAATCTTCTTGTTATGCCAATGACAAAGTCTCTGTGTAGAGATCCTCTAGCTTTAACACCTCCCTGAACATGTTAACCCTTTTATTCTGACAGAGGTGAGCACTAGTAGACAGAAACATCTCTGCTTCAGTGGTTTTCATGACATTTACTTTGAGTTATGTCAAAGGATATTAGTTGTTTTGCTATTTGAAATAGTGATTTATAGTTTCCCTTTCAAATACATCTATTTCATGTTCAAAGAGTGACTCAATTTAGAAAAACACAGTAGGCAAATAATATTACTAGTCACTGAAAATTCAAAAGGTGTGTTGTGACAGCTGGATGTTTGGGAACACTGGAAAATAGTAATGGTAAAATTTGTGGCTTTGACTTTTCCAATGATCAGCAGAGTCAGCTTTAAAAAGTGGTCCTGGAATTACAGACCTCTGTGAGAGATTTGAGGAAGTAATGGGAATCCTTTCTCTCCTCAAGTGATGACATCATGGTTTCAGTCTTTGTCAGCCTGTAGATTATTGGTCAAATATATTCATTCATTTCTTCAGCTAATTGTCTACTTATTTCTTTTGCTGAGTTAAACATTTATTGAACAACTTAAAAAATCAACTACTTGTCAGACAAGCCATTGGAGAGCAGATGTCCTTGACTAGGGTATCTTATTAGCCCTCCTGAGCTAATACACTAATTTATGGAATGGTAAATGAACTCTTTGCCTACCACATGCTGCAAAAGAGAATTGCCTGGAAGATTTTTAGGCACATAAATGTTTAAGCAATCCTTTCGAAGTAGAACAGGGACTTTTTCAGGGACAAGAGGCAGGTTTACACACCACTATTTCCTATAGGTAAAAGTAAAAATATAGCTCTTCCCTTCCTTGTTCACAATGTGCGGAATGGGTTCATCCCTTATCCCTGTCTCCTTCCTATCCTTCTACTCTTACCATAGGGACAAAACCTTCCAGTTAGAGTATAGCACAATCCATGATGTCCTCAAAGAACCTGGTTACTGATCTCTGTCCTATACAAGGAAATCTTAAGACAGGAGGAACAACTCAACAAACAGAAAACAACAAGCCATCCCCATGACTAGTGGAAAATTACTGGAGCATGGACCCATCTAGCACCTAAATAAAAGGGCCTATTTCTTCCTCTGATTAGGATCGGGGAGAACCTAACCCTTCTCTGTCCCTTGTACCCCTTCTCCATTTGCCTGATAGTTTTGTTACAAGGGTAGAATTTCCCTTGCCTTCTGTCATCCCAGTTCTAATTTAATTGATCTGAGGTGGGCCTGAGCATCAGTAATTGAAAAACCAAACCAAACAATGGAACCATTTCTAGAGATTGTGTTGTTCAGCTGAGGCTGGGAAACCCTGTTCCAGCTCCTCTGTCACTAGTGCCCATTAGAGCCCCAAGTGTGGGCCTAGGTCAGTTGCACACTTGACATAGAGACTGTCACATCCCATACCAGATTGACTGAATCTGTGTTCTAACAGGATGTTCAGGCATATTGGCCCTTTTATTTGTAAAATGGCTGCCCATTTTGCCTTTGGTCTCTCCTCCCTTGAAGACTCCATAATCTCTCTGTTACAATCTCTCATTGTCCCTAAACTCTCAGGGAGAAAGCAAATTTGACAAGCTCTTCTTAGAGTAACTAATTCCAGTACATTGGCCTTCCCAATATCATTTGCTTTAACAGAGAATAGATCCTGAAAGAGGCTAAAGAAGTTAATCTCTAATAATGAACACAAAAAGGTAGTGGTTTGGGAGCATCAAGGTTTCTAGGCATGTCTCAAGTTAGTCACTTCTAAGAATCCAGATTTCACAGTCTTTTTATTCCATAGGAGACACCTGAGGAACCCAAGAAAACAAGATAGTGTGTGATTGCTATGAATAATGTTAGTAGATTTACTGTTGCTTCTGGCAGGTGAGGGCCTGATGCTACAAAACACAAAAGTGTGGAACAAAGGGTTTCCTGCTGTTAAATAAATTTTGATGAGTACTAAGGCCTGGGTTATTTTTGTCTCCTGTTGCTTAAAAAATGTTTGTGTCAAAGCTTCAAAAATATAGCCAATTAGAGATAAATGAGATGCCAGGTTGCATTAATGACACCAGGAGTTATAGCACTCCTTTTCAAATGTGTTTAGATATCAGTGCATTATTTTTCTTCTTCATCTTGCCTCTTTCCTAAAGAGAGAGGATGTATGTTTTCTGAACTCTAAAAGATGATACAGACAAAGTCAAGTTTACAATGTACTGAGATGTAACTTAGATTTAGCAAAACTCAGGGGCATACAAGTACCCAGAGTACTCTGAAATTCTGTGATTGCTTGGCCCCACGGTCCAAACTTGAGCTCTATGAAGCAGATCCAAGCTCATGACCTATTCCATCGAGATGACTGCCCCAGAGTGGATCAATTCTCCTAGTCTTGTGCTAGCTCTGCTGCCTTGCTCCATTTCCTAGTAGCCTTTGGTGCTGAGGTCTATCTTTGCAGCTCACATGACAAAGCTGACCTTGAAAGAGCTGCATAAAAGCCAGTAGGACACAGTGCTTCTCTTGTAACTGAATTTTTCACCCCTATGAAGGCAATGCATATCTTATCTAAGTGCCTTGAGTTAAATTTACTTCTTATGGGGGATGTGGGGGAAGAAAGCCACTTGTAGCAGTGCTGTACTTTATCATCTACTATTAAAAAAAAGAGGGTCATACAGCAACACTGACTAATCTGAGGTTGATGAGCAAGGAAAGGTATGGATTGTAGGTTTTAGAAGGCAGTGGAATTTCATCTTGATAGCTTAATGAAAGGGTAAGGCTAGCAATGAGTGGGACCACAGGGGTGCCCTCTTTGTCTCAGGAAAAGCCTGGAGCTGGATTTGCAGTCACTACACTTATGGAACGTGGGTGAAGGTAAGTTGAAATGGCCCGGTGGAGTTGGCTCCGTAGGCAATTTCTGTTTGATGTTCACAGCTCCACAAAGACCAAGTGTGCTGTCAAAACTGTGCAGTAACTAGCACGTAAATCAGTGCAAAGCAAGCAGAGGTGCAGCTTTTGGAGAGGAATCAGGAGATAATGTAGCAGCCAGGGTCTCAATTTGTGTTGTCAAGGAGATGAGGTACAAGTCAATTTATGGTCCCCTCCTTTTGACGAGGTGTTTTCTGATGGATGAGCTGTAGACATGCTCAAGGTGGCTGCAGCCTGGTCCCATCTATGGAGTTCTTTCAGCCTTTGAAGGGCATGTGAGGTCAGGAATACTACCTTTGAGTCCAAGTGTCTTGAGAGAGATGGAGACACTAGTTCATGTCTTCTCCTGTCTCTACTGGCTGATTACACATCCTCCGTATTACCTGCCTCTTCTTTCTCAACCCCCAAAATAGCAAAAGTGAGTTATCAATAGTTGAGTCACCTCATTGAAGGGATTGTACTGTCTGGGATATCATTTATTGGAGGTTTTATTTTAAGCACATCTTACACAATGTTTTTATTCTCCTGTCAAAAGCCCAGCTATACGGATAACAGATTTGACACAAGGCTCTACATTGTATATGTGAACGACCTATGTATCTAACTCAGCCCACATTTATCTCACTTGAGTCTCAGCCCAGTTTTGAGAACTAAGTATTGTTAACACATCCTGCAGATAAGAAAATGGGAACTTCATGAGGTTACAAGCTTTGCTCAAGATTTTCAGCTAGAAGTGATTGAATTAGTACTAGCAATGAGCTCATCTGACTCAGGCACCTTCTGTCCTCTCTGCATGATGTGACATTTGCAGCATATGCTAATGCAAAAGAATAAAGAGAAAAATGTATGGGATGGCAAGCACCTCACTCAGCCCCGAATCCCAAGTCCTGAAAGGAACACCAAGACCTCAAAAACATCAAATAGCACTGAGACTGGGGGTCTCAACAGGAAAGAAGGAGCTCAGGGTTTTGGGTTTCCATCTATTTTCTCTTCCCTAAAGAGTCAAACTCAAAAACTGGTCAGTCATCTTCTCACTGGTTTCTTTTTGCTTTGAAGAATTAATCCCTGTTTTGGTGGTGTTGCAGGATAACCTTGCTAAGAAGAGAAGATGAAAAGAGAGGACCATGACCTTGGGAGATGAGTGGAAAGAAAGCCCAAATGCATGGTAATTAGCTCCCTGTTTATAGCTGGAAAAAAGCTAAGTGGCTCAGTACCCTTTCATGAAGAAGTTGAGTCTTACTTTTAAATGAGGCCAATTTTATGTTCCCTGCTAATGTGAAATGTGGCCAAAGGGCGGAGGGTGGGGAAGAACGGATCCCCAACTGTTATGAAGAAAGATTAAATGCACGTCTATTTCCTTTCACAGCTATTCATCATTTTAATTGGTTTTGAAGCCAGAAAACTTTGACAGCATTTATGATGGGAATACAACTTCATAATTCATAAACTATGGAAAAGTGATTACAGGCTTCATTTGGAGGCTGTGCACATAGCTTATTAAGTTGCTACAAGATGGAACCCTGGTATCCACATTAATCACACAACCCTCTGTGCATGGGTTCCGGCAGGTGAGTTACGCACCCTGGTCCCTTGGGAAGGAAATGTTCTCTTCTAGATCTTTTGCAGATGACATTTGTCTGACTCATGGTGTCCCTTGCTACTACTGTGATTTTAGGAAGCTTTCGAATCAGGAGGAGAGCTCCCTGAAAACCCTTGCCTTATCATCCTCAACCCTTCACCTTCGCAGCTCCCCATTTGAGACTATCTTAGCATCTTCCTTGGCTTTCCATAGCCTCCAGCAATGACCTTGTTGAAATCACAAAGGTTAAATGTCAGTGATTTCTTCTCTACTCTACTTCTCTTACTATCTGATCACCAGTGTGTCTCACTGGGCCTGAAAAAAAAATTCCCTGTCTAGTGTGTGTGTATGTATGTGTGTGTGTGTGTGAGAGAGAGAGAGAGAGAGAGAGAGAGAGAGAGAGTGCATGAGAGAGAATGGTTTCAATCTAAATTTGTATTTTATTTCACTATTAAACCACCTCCTAGAAGTTTTAGGCCCAAGTTGTTACTCCCTAGTTGCACATCCACAATTGTTCTTACAATTAATTTTTTTGTCAATAGTAGGACTTGAACTCTTGTCTTAGGTGCTGTCCCTGAGCTCTTCAGCTCAAGTTGAGTATTCTACCACTTGAGCCATAGCACCACTTCTGGTTTTCTGGTGGTTAATTGGAGATAAGAGTGTCACAGACTTTCCTGCTGGGTTACAATCGATTTTTGTTGTAGCTCAAAGGTCACTATTTTTTTCTGGAAAGGGTCAGATAATAAATATTTTAGGCTTTTGTAGACTTTCTGGTCCCTGGCACAATGACAATGACTGATATCTGTCTTAGAACTGGTAAAATGTATATGGCTGTGTTCCCATAAAGCATTATTTATAGCTGGCTGTGGTAGGTTATACCTATAATTCCAGCATTCAGGAAGCTAAGGCAGGGAGATTTTGAGTTTGAGGCCAGCTTTGGCTACATAGTGAGCTCCTGCCTCAAAACATCAATGAACCAATGAATCAGCAAACAAAGGAACAAATGAACCAACCAATCAACAGACAACAAAATGAAACAAAAAAACCTCACCCCAAACACAAATCAATTCCCCTTAAACTTTATTTGCAGAGAGAAAAAAAGGAAAAAGAAGAAAAGGAAAAGGAGAAGACAAGGGGCAGTCTGTAGTCTATAAGAACCTTGATTGTTGTAGGTTGAATCTTCCTAAAGACATTGAACTTGTATCTCTAGTATGGAAGCCCCAACCATTTCACACTCCCTAGAGATGACTTTATTTGGAAACAAGGTATTTGTAGCTATAAACAAATAAAGATAGGGTTTTATTGGATTTGAATGGACCCTAAATCTAATGACTGGTATTCTCATAAGAATACAATGTTATTATGAGAATATGTGCAGACCCAGGACACAAATAGCTTATGCCTGTAATCCTAACTACTTAAATGGCTAGGATCTAAGGATTGAAGTTCAAAGCAATCCCAGGCTAGAAATAGGCAGTCAATAAGACTCTTATCTCCAACTACCCACTAAAAAGCCAAAAATAGAGCTGCGTGGTTGAAGTGGTAGAACACTAGCCTTGATCAAAAATGCTAAGGGACAGAACCCAGGCCCTGAGTTCAAACATCAGCATTGGCACCAACAATATAAAAGAAAAAAAGAAAGAAAGGAAGAAAGAGAGAAAGAGAGAAAGAAAGAGAAAGAAAAAGAAGGGAAAAGAAAAGAAAGAAAAGAAAAGGAAAGAAAGAAAAGAAGAACATCATGTTCTTATGAGAATACACACAGACACAGGGCACACAGAGGAGAATGTCAGGAGTAGAGGGGGCCCATGACTGGGGCAATGGTGTGTGCCAAGGTGCACCTAGGATTACTAGAAGCTTCTAGAACCCAGGAGAGAAGCCTGGCTCAGAGCTTCCAGAAGAACAATGCTGCTGATGCCTTGATTTGGACTTCTAGCATCCAGGAATGAGAAAGAATACATTTCTGTGGCTTTAAGTCACCCAGCTGGTAGTGATTTATTACAGCATCCTTAGGAAATTGACATATGGTTTTATGGTTTTATCAATATCTTTCCCCTGGATACAGGCATCTGTATCCATATATGTTCTTCTATGTTCTGTCTGGAATTCTCTTGTTTCTTAATGTGGCTAAGTAGAGGAGATGAGCTCAAATACCTTCTGATACAGGACAAGTTTTTTGCAAACAACTCTGCTGTGGAAGGGTGTCTTGAATGCATGGCTCATGTATCCAGCCTGTCCAGGTCACTGTAAGAGCATCAAGAATGTGGACTGGGTCTTTTGCCTGTATCTCTGTGCACACAGTAGGCTCGGTGAATATGTAAATGAATAAACTAATCACAGGAATTGGTTCTGTTATTTTGTTAATTCTAGTATCACATGCCATTTTGAGAGCTGTCAGGTAGTATTTGTGCATGTATTTCTTTTCTCCTTTCCTTTCCCCCTCCCTCCCTCCCTCCCTCCCTCTCCTCCCTCCCTCTCCTTCCTTCCTTCCTTCCTTCCTTTCGCCTTTCCTTTCCTTTCCTTTCCTTTCCTTTCATCTCCTCTCCTCTCCTCTTTCCTCTCCTCTCCTCTCCTCTCCTCTTTCCTCTCCTCTCCTCTCCTTGTCATGCCAATACTGGAGCTTGAACTCAGGGCCTAAGGGAAGTGTTCTACCTCTTCAGCCACACAGCTCTACTTCTCTCTTTTTAGTGGGTAGCTGGAGATGAGTCTCATTGACTCTGTTTCTGGCCTGGGCTGGCTTTAAATTTCAATCCGTAGGTCCTAGCCACCTGAATAACTAGGATTACAGGAATGAGCCATTGGTGCCTGGCTTTGCTTATTATTTTTTACATTAACAAAATTACTAAAATATGATTGTTTATTTTTAGAATTGTGCAGAGCAATGTGAGCATGTTTCCAAGAGACTTCAAACCATTGAACATTCAATATTCAACTTTTTACTACTTGTCCTTTTTTTCTACTATCATAATGTTGATATCTTCCAGCCTCCATCTTCTTGTTTTGTTTTTTGGGTTGGGGGACAAGATTTCACTGTGTAGCTCAAAATTTCCTTAGATCTCATGAGTCTCCTACCTTAGCCTCCTGAATGCTAAATTACAAGCATGAGCTGCTATACCTAGGTCAGATCTCCTGTCTTCAGTTGTCAGTATTATACCACTTTTATTTATATTACACTCAGCTATGGTTGTGTTAAAGCAGGATTATTTGCATATTATAATTGCATTTTTGCTGTTATTTTAGAAAAATAAGTGAAACAATCAAGAGGATATTTGCTGACACTAGAGATAAAAATAGAGGATTCACAAACTTAATGCAATTGAAACAAGATAGAGATCCTAAGATGTGCTGCGAACACAAAATCTTCAACCCTGGTCAAATATTCATTGGACTTAACAGCATTCAATTGTCATAGGAAAGGGAAAAATTTTTAAATAGTCTTCTTTTTGAAGACAAACCATCAAAAATTATGTCTATGAGTTGAAGCATAATAGGGATTGTATAATCATGATAATTTTAACTTTTTAAAGCTTTCTGGGAACATAATCTTACATTATAAATGCATACTTGATGTTCAAATTTGTGAGCTGCATATATTCTCCAAAATTCAAATATAATCAGAATTTAATGTGAAATTTATTGCATTTAGTTAAAAAAAACTCAAGATTTGGGGCTGGGAAGGTGGCTCAAGTGGTAGAGTGCTAGCCTTGAGCTGAAGAGCTGAGGGACAGCACCCAGGCCCAGAGTTCAGGCCCCACGACTGGACCCCCGCCAAAAAAACCCCAAAAACAAAACTCAAGATTTATTTGTTTATAAATAGCTGCAAAACTTTTAAGGTATAAAAGTGGAGGGGCAAAAGAAAGAACAGAAGTGTCTTGGCTTAGCTTGACAGGTAAGTTGGAATCAAACCAGACGGGTGACCTTGTGGGCAGCAGCATGATCTGAGCACTTATCTGCTGTTGAGGACAGAGCTAGCTGGGATGGACAGTCAGACAAAAGCAGACAAGCAACTCATATCTAGACCAATGCGTCTTCATAAATGAGAGTGATATTCATAGGGAAGCATTTTCTCCACTCTAGGAGCAAGCAGTATTTTTCTAGCCTCCATGAACTCTGAAACTAGATTAAGTAGTAGGTAGCTTTCCAGACTCTCCAGTAAATCCAAGATAGAGGAAATCTTAATTACACACAAAAACCTGTATGTGAATGTAAATGGAAAGTTAGAGGAAGTAAGATGGCCGCCAAACACTAGGGAATCGCTCCAACTTTCTCTAACAAAACAGAGAGTTGGGTTCCTAATACTCACTTCTCCCCAAAAGATGGACAACAATAAATATAGAAATAAGCAGAGAGTCACAGGAACTGAAAAAAACCCTCATAACTTGTACACATAAGGGTGAACAATTGCAAAAAGCTCTCACCCATCCCCCCATCCCACTCGCGAAAATGGCCGGGCGCTGCCTTGGACCCTAGGACCCACTAATGGACTGAAGCTTTCTGACGCTGAAAACTCCCACAACACCAGACCTGGACAGTGCAGAGAGGAATGGAGATATAGAAACAACTTCAAGAGCACAAAGAAGAAATGACAAGGAAAATCCAAGACTCCCAGAAAGATTCAGAGGGAAAAATAGACCTGCTATACACCACATTAAAAGATGAAGTGGACACTATGAGAACTGATTTCAGAACCATAAAAGGTTCAATTTCTACAATGCAAACTACAGTGGAATCCATAGGTAACAGAATAAGTGAAATGGAAAATAGAACTTCAGAAATCAAAGATAAAACAGAGGAGCTAGAACAAAAAGTCAAAAGTATGGAAAAAAACACTCAGAACCTACCAAAGAAAAGTCCAGAAATTGGCAGACTCAGCTATGAAATCAAATCTACACATAATTGGGGTGAGGGGGGAGAATTTAATAGTAAAGGCATTGAAAAACCCCATTCTTTTTTTTTTTTCTTTTTCCCCATCCCAATCCTTCTCCTTCCCCCCTCCCTCCCCCCCCCC
>NW_012267315.1:8404908-8410407 GCF_000151885.1 Dipodomys ordii
CCCATTCTTAAGAGAGAAAAATCTTACCTGCTTAACAGAAGCATATAAAGGACCCTCACTTCTAAACATATCTTAGTAAATACATTAAACACGAATAGCAAGGAACTGATTTTAAATGCTTCACTGCAGACCTCTCCACACAAACCCTTAATGCAAGGAGAGTCTGGAATGGTATAATCCAAGCACTGAAGATAAACACTTGCCAACCCAAACTGATCTACTCAGCAAATTTATCATTTACATTAGATAGTGAAACCAAAACCTTTCATGATAAACAAAAATTAAAGAATTCGTAATCACTAAATAAGCATTACAAAGAATTCTAAAGGGAGGAATACAATCTGAAGAAAACAATCAAAATCAAAGAAACCTATCAGACAAAGATCACTTTAGTAAACACAGGAAGAGGAAAAAAACAAATTATAGGAAATTAAGAAAATGATAGGAAACGACACATTTTTCTATAACACTCAACATTAATGGACTCCAAACAAAAGAAGAGTAACAGATTGGATCAAAACACGAGATCCATCCAACGTTTGCATTCTGTTTTGGGTTAATTTTGAGTTGATTAAAGCTTCCACTAATTATGATAGATGTCTTTTAATATATTACCTGTATGCTACATTTATTGAATAAATAAAAGATGTAAAAAAATAAAAGATGTTAATCTCTGGACTTAGATAAAAGAATTCAGATACAGACATTTACACAAGATAACATACCTTTAAATATAAAGAACCATCAAAAATGTCATAAAGGCTATATAGCTAACTTATAATAGAAAATAGTCTAAGAAGAAGGAGAGGAAGAAGAGGAGGAGGAGGAGGAGGAGGAGGAAGAACTTGTCTCAAGCATAGGGTCTTTCCCCCACCACCCCGCAAAAAAATGTAAATGGAAAATTTATTTTATTTAATTTTCCCTTACATTTCCCTTTTGTCTTACCAAGCTTTGAACTTGTAAGCAAGAACTCTAGTGCCTGACCCATGTCCCTTGCCCAAAGTTTTACATTGAATTGCCCAAAACTTGAAGTCATCCAATGTCCCACAGCTGCAGATTAGGTAAACAAAATGTAGTAGAGTCTGCAGTAGAGCACAATAGAGCAATACAAAAGAAAACATCATTGAGATGCACAACCCCATGGCTGGAACATAAATGTGTAAAGGAAGCTTTGCTCAAAAGTCTATCCACTGTCTTATCCCATTTATAGGACAATTTTAAACAGACTCAACTGTAGAGCAGGAAGACAGATCTGAGGAGTTTTGCCTACAAGGGACGCATGAGGAAATTTTGAGGGGAGGGTGATGAGAATGTTCTAATCTTTTGATTGCGGTGATTTTATATGTATGACAAAACTCACAGGATGGTGTACCAACACAGTAAATTTTACTTCTGTAATGATAAAGAGAAACAATAGCTATTGGTTACCAGACTAGAGTAACTTTACATGACAAGAAGTTAATGTACTCTCATCCTGGGAGAAAATTTCTCATGATTTCTAGTTGGAATGTTGGCATATATTGTCCTCTCTTTTCCCTCCCTCTCTCTCTCTTTCTCTTCACCTCTTTTCTAAACAACTTTTTTGAAAAGCTGGACAAAATTGATGCCTAAGGGTCATGAATTCCCTGGCTTGGTCAGTAGACTATTGAAGGGCTGCACCTCTGGGTGTTTTTATGGCTTGGAATGTCATAACTCAGGAATGGAATCCTGAGTTTCCTTCTAGGTTATATTCGCTCATTTTCCTGAACTCCATTTAAGGAGAAAAAAAATGCCTTGGGAGCTATCAAAAGTGTTAGTAGGTCAGTGTTGGATTTCCTGGCATGGATGACCTACAAGGGTAGAACTTTTCTCTTTCTCAGAACTTTCTGAGAACACAGCTCATGTTTTGAGGGAGGGTTGGTCTGATTCATGCCTTTTGTTTCTTGCTAGTAGTTTATTGCTTAATATTTTAAGTTGCCGCTTGGTTGACAAGAAAGGCCCCCTTTAATTCATCTACATTTCTGGCTAATTACAACAACTGACACAACACTGTTTCTATCCTTAAACCTATTAACAAGCAAATGTTCAAGTCATGTGCACTCAACTCTCATTAATCTCAGTATTTAAGAGGTTTTTTTTAAAAATTATGTATTTTATTTCTTCATTATAGAAATTTCAAGTCAGCAAGGAAAATAGGGACCTATTGCCCTCAGTTCCAACTTTGTTCCCCCCACTCCGATTTACTTATTTTATTTTTTAATAAAGTATATTATTAGTACAAGGGAGCTTTATTGTGATAGTGTTACAAATGCATATTAATGTATTTTGATCAAATTTACCTCCTCTCTTACTTTCCTATCTTCTCTCACCCCTTCTTTTATAATTAAAAAAGTCTTATATAAGGGAGTTACAATTTTACATGTCCATTTAAGTGTTCAGTACTTCTACTAGTGTATTCTTAGTATTATTATTTTTATTTTCTTTTGTGTGTGCTGGTCTCGGGTCTTGAACTCAGGGCTTGGGTGTTATCCCTGAGCTTTTTTTGCTCAAGGCTAGTGGCCTACTACTTGAGGCACAGTACCACTTCTGGCTTATTTTGGTAGATAATTTGAGATAAGAGACTCGTGGACTTCCTTGCTTGGGCTGGCTTTGAACCACAATTCTCAGCTCTTGGTCTCCTGAGTAGCTAGGATTACAGGTGTGAGCCACCAGTGCCCGACTTCTTTTACAGTTTTATTAAAATAGTTTCATTATTCTATTTTTATACATGCAGTTAAAGGACTTTGACAGGATATATCATCTAAACAAAGTCAACAAAATAACTTCAGAATTAAATGATACTACAGAGCAAATGGACTTCATAGACATCTACTTTCTCTAAAATAAATGCTATTTTAGGATATAAAGCAGGTCTTAACTAATAAATAACTTCATGGATTTTGTTCTGATCATACCACAATGAAATAAAACTAGAAATCAACAGTAAGAGAAACTATAGAAAATATACAAACACATAGAAACGGAACAATATACTTTTAGGGCTTGAACTTATGCCTTGCATTCTCTCTCATCTTACTTGCTCATGGCTGGTGCTCTATCACTTGAACTACAACACTAGCATGACTTTGCTGGTTAATTGGGGATGGAGTTTCACAAACTTTTCTGCCTAGGCTGGCTTCAAACTCAGCTTCCTGAGTAGCTAGAATTATAGATGTGAGCCACCAGCATCTGCCTGAATAATATATTTTCAAATAGCCTATAGGTCATTGAAAAATTAATGGAGTTACTAAGGGCTCTAGAATCAAACAAAAATGGAAACACAACTTCAACAACCCTTTGGGATATAGCAAAGGCCATGTTAAGAGGAAAGTGTGTAGCTATGAGTGACTACATTAAAAAAACAGACAGAGGGGGAGGGGGGAGGCTGGGAAGGGATGGGAAGGGTAAACAAAGGAGGAGGCTGCAATGCTTGGTAAGAAATGTACGCATTATCCTGCCCATGCAATTGTAACCCCTCTGTACAGTATGTTCACAAATAAAATAAAATAAAATTAAAAAAAAACAGACAGATTTCAAATTAATAACCTAATGGTGCATCTTAAGCTCTCAGAAAAAGAACGGTAACAAGCCAAACAAAAAAATGTAGATAGAAAGAAATAATAAAGATCAAGGCAGAAATCAATTAAATGGAAACTGAGAGAGGACAATACAAATCAATGAAACAGAGTTGGTTCTTTAAAAAGGTAAGATTGACAAACATTTAGCCAAACTAACCAGAAGAAAGAGGGAAATGACCCAGATGAGAGACACTAAAGGGACTATCACAACAAATACCAATGAAATTCAGAGAATCATTACGGAATATTACAAAAACTTATATTCTGATAAACTGAATAAACCTAGAAATAGATACATTTCTGGATACACATGACTTACAAGAATTGAATCAAAAGGATATAAACCACTGAGACAGATCTATAATAAGCAATGAGATTGAAGCAGTAGTTGTCTCCCAATAATGAGGAGCCCAGGAATGGGATGAATTACACTGTCAAATTCTACCAGACACTAATGGAAAAACTAACATTGATGTTCCTCAAACTATTCTGTAAAATAGAAAGGGAAGAAATATTACCTCAACTCATACTATGATGACAATATATTCTGATAAAGTAGATAAGGACAAAATAGAAAATGAAAATTACAGATTAATTTCTTTGACGAACACAGACATAAAATTCTCAACAGAATTATTGCAGACTGCGTTCAACACACCATGGTCAAGTTGGTGTCATTTCGAGAATGCAAGAATGGCTCAGTGTATGCAAATGAACATATGCTGGGAAGGCAGGATAAAAATCCTATGATCATCTCAATAAATTCTGAAAAAGCCAATGCAAGCGCTGTTTTTCTTTTCTTTTTTTCTTTCCTTCTTTTTTGTTTCGGCTCTCATTTTCAAGGGTGTTGAATGGTTCAAATGTTTGACATCATCTCAATTGTATTTTTCTTCTCTTTGAGATCAAAATGAGAAAAGGAACTCCTGGGAATTCTATGAATTTCCAGTGAATAACCTGACGATGTTTCTCATGATTAAAATTGTGTGTACCTTTTGACCAAGACATTTCTCTTACAGAAGTTTATTTGAAAGAAATATTCATACAGAGACTCAAAGATATAATTTAAGGAAATATATTCATCCTGTTATTTATAGTAACAAAGCTTTAGGGGAAAATGAAGCTATTCAATTATTAGGGGCTTAGTGAAGTAAATTCTGGTTTATCCATACTGTACAAAGGGATATGTTGTTAAATGAAAGAGTAGGATGCATGTTATAATATACCACTGAATAATTCCAGTTTGGGAATAAAAAAAAAATATGTGGGAGGATCTACACAGAACTGTCACACTACCAGAATTGGAAGGTGAGTGGGATTTGTAGTGGAGAAAAAAAAAGGAGAGAGGAGAGAGATGGCATTTTTTGTTTAATTAATTCTTCTAAAATGTTCGAGTCTCTTCACGATGTAAAAAGCATTATTTCTATACTAAAATTCAAATAGAGGGAGGAACCCTCCTCCCAAGAATGATGCTTTTCTAAGAACTAACAACTTTCAAACAATACCCCTTGAAAACGATCTGGGGACAGCCCCTTCAGAGCGTTTCCAAGTGCCTTGACTTCAATCTTTTATGCTTGAGATGGCCAGGGCAGGGAAGATACTCCTTTCCCCTGCCTCAGTGGGCAGTGGAGAAGCTTACGTTTCTTAGTGGAAAAGCTGAGACTTAAGTCTCTTAGGTCAGGAACAGATCCTACTCTTGCTCTTACCGTTCACTGGACATATTCAGTAGTTACTGATTTCCAAATTGTCCCTTTTGCTGAGAGTTGTTCTTTTTCTTTCTTGCCTTTTTTCTTTCCTTCCTTCTTTCTTTCTCCCTTTCTCTCTCTCTCTCCCTTTCTCTCTCTCTCTCTTTCTTTCTTTCTTTCTTTCTTTCTTTCTTTCTTTCTTTCTTTCTTTCTTTCTTTCT
>NW_012267315.1:8410747-8440001 GCF_000151885.1 Dipodomys ordii
TTGTGGGGCTTGAACTCAGGGCCTGGGGGCTGTCCTTGCGCTCTTTAGCTCAAGGTGAGGGCTCTACCACTTGAGCCACAACACCACTTCCAGTTTTCTAGTGGTTTATTGAAGATAAGAGTCTCATGGAGTTTCCTGCATGGGCTGGCTTTGAACCACGATCCTCAGATCTCAGCCTCCTGAGTAGCTAGGATTACAGACGTGAGCCACAGGCACCCGGCCAGTTGTTTTTTAATTATAGTTTTTCATTAGTTATAATTTATGTATATAAATCATGTGGTCTTAAGCATGTATTTTGGAAGTCCACATACCTTAATTAAGACATAGGACATTTTTACCACCTTGGAAAGAGCACATACAATAGAAACTCTGGTTCATCTCCTCTTGCCTGTGTAAATGCTGTTTTGATTTCTGCTGCATTTTAATTGTCTGTTTTAAAATTTTAGGTAAATGGAAGTGAGCATGTATGTATTCTTTGTTTCTTTTCCTTATGGCCCTAGGGCTTAAATTCAGGGCCCAGGTGCTGTTCCTGAGTTTTTGTGCTCAAGAGTAGCATTCCACTTCTGGCTTTTTCATGGTTAACTGGAGATAAGAGTCTCATGGACTTTCATGCTTGGGATGGCATTGAATATCGATCCTCATATCTCATCCTTACGAGTAGTTAGAATTATAAGTATGAGCCACCAGCACCCAGCTGCATGTATTCCTTTGTTTTGTCTCTGTTAGCTAACATGTTTTTGGGATTTGCCTATTTCATTGTATGCATTCGTTTTATTTTCTTGTAGAATAATATTACATTTCATGAACAAATCAAAGTTTTGTTTATTCATTCACTTATTGATGGGCATTGGAATTAATTCTAAGATTTGCTTATATGAATAAAGTGGCATTAATTCTAAGGTTTGCTTATATGAATAAAGTGGCTGTGTATCTATCTTTTTAGTGAAAGTGTGCTTTCATCTTTATTGGGTACATCCTTGGAAATAGGATTGCTGACTTTGCTAAGTGTGTGTTTAACTTGATTAGAAATCTTTTTCCAAAGGGATGTCTCCATCAGACATTTGCAAAAGCAAACATAGGAGGTGCCTGATAGGTTTTGCCCTCATAAATTCCCTCTTTCACATATGCCTATTGGTGTTTGCCTTTGGAGGAAAAGTCCCAGGAATCTCTCAGCAGCAGGAAACGCTCTGTTGAGTCCTGACCATCCCAGACCCCAACCAAGTCCTGTTCCCTGTCCTAGGAGGTAGGTTCAGAAGACTAGAGTCTTTGCAAAGTCAACGAATTTTCCTGGCTTGAAGATCTCTCACCCTTTCCATGATGGATAAAAAAGTTTCTTTAAGTTGATTTTCATGTTGAGTTGATAGTCTAGCTTTCTCCACCATTTCCCCCTATATTGGCCACTGTGTGGTTTAAAATACCTGTATCTTATAGATCCTATAGGCACACATTCCCTGTGTCATGCCTGAACATATCAATGACCCTGGCTCTTTTTCCCAAGATCCTCTGTTACTAGCATATCAGACTCCAGGATATCTTAGGGCTGCACAGGAGGGATTTGAGGTCATGAGTGTGCATCTATTTTTGTGATCATTCTATTTATATGGAAAATGACATTTATCTGTTGTAGATCTTACCTCTGGCACAATGCCTCACAAGATATTAAATCCATTCTGAGCCACGTGGTTGATCATCATAATCAAAAGAGGTTTACCAAGCTCCCGTTGTCACTCAGAATATAACGAGCCCCACAAAGTAGGCTTGGGTTCCTACTTGAGACTGAACATCAGTGATACTGTTACTAAATATACTCCTGTTAAAAATCTGTTTAAAATCTAACTCTCCATGATGAGCGAACAATCTGGACATCCAATTAATTTCTAGATAGCACTGTGTGCTTTCTGATTAAGATCACAAATGCTTTTCAGATCTCTCTGTGGGGTGGTCCGAACTCCTGCTGTGGATGGAACAGCGCATTAAGCTTTCTGATGGCTCTACTTTGTGTCCTATGATGAGATCCTTTCAGGACCTGGGTACCTGGGCTGACAAGGGCCTAATGAGGTCTGCACAATTTGACAGTCCTTTTGTCTGCTCTTTTGAGATATCCCTGAGTTTCAAATCTAAACTTAAATGTTCCTAAGTTCCCCCTTCCCACCCATCCCTCCTCTTTTCTAAAAAAAGGGAAGGGGGAAGTGATGTTGTCTCTTAAGTTCTGGCTTCTTTAACTATACTTTCTCTCTTTTTAAATCATAACATTTTTATTTTTTGGCCAAGAAACTCTCCCAGAAAAGTTCCCCTATACAATCTTTCTGCTTTCATTCTTGTCTAGTACCAACTCAATGAATAAGTTGTTGAGTGAATAATGGAAGTAACTACACATTTCCTTTTACAGTTGGGGACTGCACAACTCAGTCTGAGTAGCTTGTCCCAAATCACAGTAACAAAATGATAGAGGCAGGATGAGACCACGATCCTCATTAGTGCAAATTCTATGACACTGTTTTATCTCCCCCAGAGACTTCTTAACACCTACCTGGCTAAAGGATTTTATTTTTGTGTGTGGTGGTACTTGAATTCAGGGCCTTGCATTTGCTAGGCCTTGTCTCCAGCCCTTGACATTTTAGTTATTTCTTTTCAAATAAGGTCTCACACTTCTACTAGCCTCCAATCACAATTCTCTTCACTATGATTTCTTCATGGCTGGGATTGCAGTCATGAACTCTCATGTCTGACTAGGATTTTTAAAAAATGTAATCTCTTATTGATCATGTTTAAAAACAAGGCTCCGTAGTACTCAGTTAATGCAAATTTATAATCCACTGGAATGGAGAAAATATTACAACTTCTTTTTTGAGCTGGAGTTAAGTATTGATTTAGAATTATATTATTATTTTTAAGTCATTGTACAAAGGAGTTACCGTTCAACAAATCAGTTTATAAGCACAGTGCATCTTAATCAATCTCACTTCTTTTATCACTCTCTCATCTCTCCCAACCCGTCCTTTCCCTCAATTTTCTTAGAATATGCATTGGATATTATGATTGCATTCTCCTCCCTTCCTCTCCGTAAAATTTACTTTCTTCTATTCATTTTTTAACTGTACAGTTTAGTAGTGTTAAATACATCATGGTGAAAGTAATCTCCAGAACTTACTTTGCAAAACTGAAACTGTATCTCGTTAAGTACTTCTTAATCTTCTCACCCTCAACCTCTAGGTTCCTGTCTACTTCCTGCAGCAACCTTCCTACTTCCTGTCTCTATACTAAATAAACACCACATACAAGTGGTATCAGACAGTAGTTGTCTTTATGGGGCTGGCTTATTTCACTTGCAACAATGTCATTAATGCTTAGCATGTTGATAGGATTCCTTTCCTTTTTATTTTTTAATTTAAAAATTTATTATTATTATTATTATTTTGTGCCAGTTCTGGGGCTTGAACTCAGGGCCTGGTCACTGTCCCTGAACTTCTCTTTTTCCTTCTTTTTTAAAATTTATTTACTTATTTATTTATTTATTTATTTTGGGTCCAGTCGTGGGGCCTGAACTCTGGGCCTGGGCGCTGTCCCTCAGCTCTTCAGCTCAAGGCTAGCGCTCTACCACTTGAGCCACAGCTCCATTTCTAGCTTTTTCTGTTTATGTGGTACTGTGGAATCGAACCCAGGGCTTCATGCATGCTAGACAAGCACTCTACCACTAAGCCACCTTCCTAGCCCCAATTCCTTTCTTTTTTTTTTTTTTAAAGGATGAACAACATGCCTTATGTTGTTTATCTATTTATTAGCTGATAAACACTTAGGTTGATTTTACCTCTCTGTTACTGTAAACATAGATGGGAATTTTAATTCTTTAAATATCTATTTTTATAAATAAAAGTATTTTTAAATATTTATTTTTATATTATTTTTTAGAACTGTATGTCTTGGGTATGTTTTGGTTGTTGCTCTTTTTAAAGTGATCTTTAAGAAGTTATATAAGAGGAAGTGGCCCTGTGGCTCAAGTGGTAGAGCACTAACCTGAGCTGAAGAGCTGAAGGACAGCTCCCAGGCCCAGAGGTCAAGCCCCACCACCGACAAAAAAAAAAAAAAAAAAGAAGTTATACCAAGAGATTTTAATTCAACATGTTTATGAGTATAATGCATCTTGACCAATGGCATTCCTTTTATTATTCCCCCCATCTCTCCCAATCCCTTAGGCAAGTTTTATGATGTAACCAGAGGCGGGGATGTCAGAGCTCCAAAATTATTTGGTACACAATGGGACAGATACTAATGATTCTTGTATGCTTCTTGCCAGCTGGCCTGAGAATGATGGTATAAATATCTAAATGGCCCATGGCAGCAGAAAGGCTCCCAACTACTGAGCCATTATCACAGAGGAATGCCATACACAGTGAGAATAACATCTATCTATCTATCTATCTATCTATCTATCTATCTATCTATCTATCTATCTATCTATCTATCTATCTATCTATCTATCTATCTATCTATCTGCTTTAAACATTTAGAGACCTCTGACTTGACAAGTACAGAAGATTCTGCTGGATGCTTCATCCCTAATCTGTTTCTGCTGTTTTGATATGAGCAATTTCCTCATGTCAGTGTTTCAGCTCTTTACCTCTGATGCCCTGTCAACCAGTAATCTCAGCAGTTTAAAAGGCAGGACACTCCCCTCCACCCTGTTATGATTCCTCAACCAGCATCACCCTTCCCCAGTTTCTTCTCACTTGGATCACTGGAGTGGACTCCAGCTGCTCACAATGGTAACGCCCCTGTTACCTATCCTGTAGCCATTCCCTTCCCTGTATGATTCTCTGGTATTCCTGCCTATGCTCCCGGGACCAAATCCTAAATCACCCACGGACTTGCAACTCCATCTCCCAGTGTTGGCTTCTGGGGGATTCAATTGAGCTAACATATGAAGGCAAAACTCTCTGAAATCACTCCAAATAGTGATTAGTGAAAAGAAAATCAGGTGTGGAAAATAAGAATAACTTTGACTTAATACCTGTTATTCTAAAAAGAAATTAAGTAGATTCAAAGTACTTGGCAGTTTCATTTCATTACAAAACCACCTCAGCTTTTGTTTCTTAATCAGTGATTTTTATTGGGAGAAAAGTTTCATGAGATTTTAGGGTTCCAACAGATAAGAGTCCATTTTTTTCAGCTTACACAGGAGAATGCTACACTCTTGAAATGTTCAGCATGTCACTAAATGCCACACAGCTAAAAAGCAGTCCAGCTATGACTGATCCCATATTATAGCTTTCTGGAAATTTTTAAAAAATAAAAACAAAAACCCCAAAATCATCTTTCTATGTTTCAGGTCCCAGGGTACCTGTCACAATCTGCCATTATAGTATGAAAGCAGCCATAGATAAGAACTAATCAAATAAGTAAACAGTGTTCCATTGAAACTTTATTAAAAAAAACCAGGTAGGTAGCCTGTAGGTTAGATTATAGAGGAGAGAAAGGTTCTCCTTGTCTTTCTGTTTAAGAGAAATGATAAAATGCTTAAATGTTGTAGTGTTTTCACCTTTATGAGATGATTTACTTTAAATAATACATAAATCATATAGTCTCTTAAATGCATTTCAGTGTGTTCTTTAAGTTCAAAGAATAGCTTCCTCAACCCTAAGACATATCATGGTCATTTGTCTCCTTCTCTCATTTCTGCTATGTTAATCCTGCATGTTAGCCCTGCCAGGTCTCAGAGGTGTTGTGTTTGATGCAGTGATCATAACACACAATAGCACACATAGAAGAAAAGTCTCCCCATTCCAAGTATCTGCATCCCCCAAATGAGAGTGGATATTTTTCCCTGTGTCAATATTAATTACTTGCAATTTAGCTTTCAATATCATTTTGTATATTCATTTCAACATGATGGGATGAGTCTAATTTAGAATGATAAAATCCATTTGCATTTAAATTGATATTTTAAGCAAGCATTCCCTGTGAGGAATTGGAAGAATCCATGATCATAATTATAAGCATTGTTTCCAAGGCAGGCTTTTTGTAAATATGTGCATCAAGAGTTTACTATTAATAAATATGGTGCCATAATAGCATATTTCTTCAGAGAGTCTGGTGAAAAGAGTCCTCATGTTTTGGGAATTCCTTTGTCCGACTGGAATAGAGGATAAGCAAAGCTTATTAACTAGGAGCAAGTCCATATATATTTTTCGTTTTCAAAATCTTTTGGATACTGAAAAAAAAACCCAAGGCTAACTTTTCAGCTTCAAAATTCATGCTTTGAGAAATGGAATGGTTACTGTTAATTGCACAGAACACAAATGAACTTGTTGAAAACATCAAGTGAATTTTCCCTTCTCAATTCTCCCTTCTATTTTCTCAGGATAGACAAGGAGATCTTGCAGAGGGTTCTTCTGTTCCTTGTAATGAAGAAACATACCAATAGCTCTCAGGAGCTTGAAGTACTAAAGTATTGTTTTTCTGGGTGGTGCTGACCAGTAACTTTCCCTCATATGTAATGCTTATATTGGCTGAGGTATAAGTCAATTGCTATCATGAACAGAACAAAAGAAGGAACAGAACAAAAGTAAAGAGGAACTTTGGGAAGAGAATGCAGGGCCAGATGAAATGCAAGGGTGAGGACAAGAGTCAAAGAGCAAAGAAAAGTATTTATTCACCAGCCAGTCAACCATCATCACATAGAAATTTTGATGGTTCTCTAGCTACAGTGCTATAGAAGATAGACAGGTGAGGCAGACAGCAAAACCTGCCACCTTCTGGGGCTAGCATTCCAACTAGGAGCCTGCTTGCCTTCCCTCCTTCCCTCCCTCCCTTACCTCCCCACGTCTACACACACACACACACACACACACACACACACACACACACACACACACACACACACACACACCCTAGGAAGGTGACTAGGGAGGAACTAGAAGGGGGAAGAGCCAGTGTAAGTCTTCTAAAAGCAGGACAAAGGTTGATAAGGGGACTAAAGCTAGGACCTGTTGGGCCTCCTAGGGAATGGGCAGAGGAGTGTTTTTAAGGCAAGGGAGGCTCAAGGTGAATTTAAGCAGGAAAGGTTATATGGCCTACTCTGCTCAATTCTTTGTAAGGCCCTTTCTGGTTTATTAGAGGAGAATGGCACTAGAAGAGTGGGAGCAGGAAGCTTTTGTGGCATCCTGGAGGGAAGCGATGTTAGTTTAGTCCAGGATGCTGAGAGTGTGAAGAGAGAGCAGGTGTCTGGAGGAACAGAGTTAGCAGGATGGCTGGTTGCTAGGGAGGGGGGAAGAGGAGGAGTCAATGATGACTCAGGTGTTTGGGGCATTAGACACTGAGTCTGTGTCAGTGTCATTTACTGAGGTGGAGAGACTGGAGGGGGCAGGTTGACAGATGGTGATCTTCATGTTTTCCTATGCATTGGCTAAGTGAGGAGGGAGAACCACCAACCTTTCTGATCTTCAGTTTTCTATATGGGAGAGGTGGATAAGAAAGTTGCCATCCCAGTAGTTTACTATGCAGGTTAAATAGGATCAATGTATATAAAATACAAGACCAGGCAACTAGTAAGTACAAGCAAATGCTGGGTGCTAATATTCTCACAATTCAGGAGCAGTCAGTGGGCCTCAAAGGAATGGAAGATATATCAAACCAAAAAGAAGAGAGATGGGAGGCAAAAATATGGGTTTCATACTCTGTTGAGCCACAACCAGCTCTCCATGTGAAGGAAGATGAATTTGTGAGCCAGGCCAAGCAAACAATGCAGAGCTCTCAATGGAAGTACCATGGGGTCTATGAAAATTGCGGTTATGTGTGAGTGATTAATTGTAATGTTTCTGTACCCTGGCCATGGTCTCATTTGCAGGAAACATGTTTGTAAGGTGTTTGGTAAGAACCTCAATAAGATACTGACTCTATCAGATGACTCAGTGGCAATGCGATCATCACACAGGCACCTACACAGGGACTGGCTCCTTCTGGAATCTTCTGGAATCTTCTCTCTAAATTAGAGACAAGGTGTGTGTGTGTGTGTGTGTGTGTGTGTGTGTGTGTGTGTGTGTAGGGTATAGTAGAGAACAGACAAGCGCATGGTACAGTATTTGTACCACAATAACATTCAATGCCTTTAATGTTCTGGAGAGTTCAAGGAATAGTTTTTTGATAGATCAACATAAACCTAGATTAGCTATAGATCAATACAGACCCATTTCATGTCAGTGAAAAGGATAATAAAGGATAATATTTCTACCCTTGTTACTATGGAAACAGCCAGGTTTTTGTCAAGGAAAGAATCAACTCTGTTTTACAGTAGGGAAACTGAGAGCTGTAAAGCTTAAACAATGCCTTTTCTTTTCTTTGAGGACTCAATGGGAGTCCTTGAACTAGTACACTCTGAAGAGTTTAGATTTACACCAAACCCCTTATTTAAAAACTTGGCAATGTTAGAGCTATAAAACACAAGCCTTCTCTTTCCATAGCTTAATGAAAACATCTCCCACACACTGTAATACATCTTATTCTTCAGCTGAGCAGAGTACCCATGGTGGAGTGGTTCTGTGTGTGCCTGACTGAAAGTACCGACCTCACCATGATACCCAGGATGATGCTAAGGAACATTGTTAAGAGCCCAACTCTGGCTTCCTGCACTTGGCTTCAGGTTTTAATTATCAGTTAGCAATTAAGGGCTCTTTCTTTGTGAAAAATAATTTCCCGTAGGTTGGGAGCCAGCAGGGTTACCATGGTGGAGAAGCTAATCTTATTTGGACGTCAGAGATTCTCTCTTCCCTGGCCACACAGGATGGAAAATTTTGCTTTTCCCGGAGCTCCAGACTGCTCAAATATAAGAAGGTCAGCCTCCTTAGGAGCTGAGATGCAGGCTTGAAGCCAAGTGATTTATGAAGGACAGGCTTGCAGCAGAAACCAGTAGAGGACTCCCAAGGAGAGCGAGGGCAGAAAAAAAGCAAGCCAAGGACAGGGGTCTCTTCAGGTGAAGTCCTGCAGGGGTAGTTTTGGCTTTATCCTGCAGGGGGTGCAAGAGGGCCAGTTCCACATCTGCATGTCCTCAACAGACACTACAGTTCTGTATTAACAGCTGCCCAGAGGAAACGTGAGCCTCAAGACCTGTCAGGTCTCTACACTAGTAGGTTAAAGATAGAAGTCTAAAGGCCCTTGGCCAATTTCCCAGAAAAGAGCAGGTTCTGGAGGCTCAACCAGACAAAAGCAAGGGAGGGAACATAGAGACTATGGTACAAAGGGACCAGGGTAGATGCCTCTTCTCAAGGACTTTTTTTTGGGGGGGGGCAGGTAATTATAGAGTTTGTCGGTTGCAGGGAGGGCCATGGGAGGACTTGGCAGGGGAAAATGTATTGATCTTAGTGTGAACACGTAAAATCTTCAGGTCATTTTGTGTTGGGACCAGATGATGATGATGATGATGATGATGGTGATGATGGTGATGATGATGATGATGATGATGATGATGATTTGTTCTCCATACTTGGCAGCAGCCAGATGCGTTTCTCAGTCACGAAGGGGCACGTCCAGTCATGGGTGAATACTGGAGACCTGAGTTCCCGGACCAACTCTGCTAAGTTACAGGATGGCCTTTGACAATCCATACTCTCCTGGGCCTTACTTCCTTCTTCTGCAGAGTGAGGGACCAGCTGTTGTGACCTTGACTTCCGCACAGTGAGGTCACCTTTCTCTGTTCCCCTGGGCAGCATGTGTTTTAGTCACGTGACTTGGAGGAATGGATTGGAGACTAAAACTCTCCTAGCCAGGTGTAGTAGCACATATTCATCATCCTAGTACTTCAAAGGCGAGATTACAAGAGTTCAAGACCAACCTGGGCTGCATAGCAAGACTGTGTCTCCAAACTAAACAAGCAAATAGAATGAAGCTCCCACAAGCACCCATCACACACTAGTTATGACTTCAAAGCCATACCGAAGGCAACATAAAGCAGAAACCATTTCAGCTTTGAGAAAGCCCATCATGGAGAAAAGGAGATGCCATGGGCTTTGGTTTTTCTATTAGAATGAGGACTAACAAGTCAGGGTTCCGTCTCAATGTCTGCACATTCCTGCTAATAGCATATCTTGAAAAGCTTTGATTTGGGGGATTGTACATGGAATTCTTTGGGGGGGGGTGTATCATAGCCATTGCTGATCTTTTTTTTTTTAAATTTTTTTAATTGTAAAAATACTGTACAGAGAGGTTACAGTTACATGAGCAAGGTAATGAGTACATTTCCTATCAAGCATTGTTACCTCCTCCTTTGTTTTTCCCCTACCATTCCTTCCCTCCCACCTCCACAACTACACTCCCCCCCACCCTCACCCTTCCCTGCCTAAATTGTAAAGTTTGTTTTTCAACATAGTGTCTTGTGCATCTCATTGTTACAATGGGTCAACCTGTATCCCTATTTAAGCATTTTGTTTTTACCCTTCCCCTCCCCAAATTAGAAAAGTGTATATACAAGATGCAGGGCACTAGAATCAAATACAGTGAAAACAGGGGTTATACCATGGGGGAGGAACATACAAAGAAACAAAATCACATAGCACATTATAAATAGTTAGAAACAAAAGCAAGAAAGCAAAAACCACTTGTGTCCCTATCTTGGGGTTCATCATTGCTGGTCTTAGAACTGATTTAGCTGTGCCCACACTGAGCCCCTAGTGCTGGGGTTATGACTGAGAAGTGAGATTGAATGCTCAACCCATCTCACCTTTATGTGGAGGAACCAGCTTTCCCACTGAGGATGGTTCGGGGTTGTCTTCTATTGTGGCTGTGAGAAGTCACAGCACACACACATGACATACCTGTGGGCTTAGGGCTCAGCAGGTTCAAATCTCATATGGGTCTTCCTGGGCTCAACATGTTTCTAGGGCTGTGCCTGTTTTTGGAGCCCATGTGTATGCGTGTGTCCAAGCACATGTGCACGTGTGTGTGTGTGTGTGTGTGTGTGTGTGTATGCATGCATATAAACTTACTGGCTCCACTTGTAGATTTCAGTTCCTATGGGACCAAGGTACTTTTGTGGGCTGTCAGCTGAAGGCCATTTCCAGTTTTCAGAGGCCAATCCTATGTCTGACTCATATTTTTCTTTCTTTCTTTCTCCAATTTCTTAGCCAGGGTTGAACCATTTTCATGTCACTCTTCTACCTCCATGCCTCTTTCTAACCTTGATTTTTTTCTTTTCTTTCTCACTTTTCAGAAAAACCCAGACAATCGCACTTTGCACACTTGGAGAAGTTTCCTATCTTAACCTTAAGTCCACTGCCAAAGCTCTTTACCTAGGGCATGCAACCTAATGTGGTCACAGGTGGAGAGATTAGGAGGTGGACATCCTCAGGGTCATTATTCAACTGACTGCCTGGCTGTTCCACTGTCTTGTCTTCTTTTCTACTCATGGTTTGCTTGGATTTTTTTCTCCTCAACTGTACTCTCTAACTTGACTTCATTCATTCATTCATTCACTTATTCATCCATCATCGCACTGCTAAATTCCATGAGGAATGACCCTGTTCTCACTCAAGAGGCTCACAGAGATGCAATTCCCTGGGCAGCGAATGTCACCAGGATCTGGCAGGTCCCCTGTCTGGGGGCAAGTACTCCTAGACTTCCACTCTAGGGGTGTTAATTGCTAGAAGCTGACAGTGGTTTCCTCTTGAAAATGGCCCTTGAACAGATGAGAGTTACCAAACCTGGGAAATGACCTGTGTGAGCTTCAGGGATTTCTGAAGGCAGTGGTGGCCATGGGAGTACACATGCATTTTCCTTCCTCAGGAAACAAAGTATTCTGTAACATGATTTATGCTCTGGGCTCCCTATGGGAAGAGGCTGAGTCTGGGCTGCAGCTGAGACCCACATCCCTCCTCTGTCTTGTTTCCCTCCCCTGCCTTCTCCTGAGACATCTCACCCAGTAAAGGCACGGTCTCAGGAATTCCCACCTCTGTCTGCTCCCACCTGAAGGCAGTCAGTAATAATACCAACCAGTCCAATCTTTCACCCATGCGCTCCATCTGTCCTTGGTATTGGTGTGTAAATACATTCACACACACACACACACACACACACTTATATGCTCACTTGTGCAATAAGGAAGCATCGTGCCACAATCCCCTGGGGCTGTGTGCCTCTGTGTAGCCAGAATGTATTTATACGGTGACCTTCAGGACTAAAGTTAATTCCTCAAATAGGCAATGGACTTTGTATGCTGCAGTATCTGGACTCTGGCTTAGGGTTGGATTGAAATTCCACCACAACAAAGCCAAGTGAAGTTTTGGCCTCCTGCATCGTAGAAGGAAAGTGGAGGAAAAACGGAGATGACAATGCCACCTTGGTGGACCCCTTAGTTTCATTCTGGAAATTCTTTGCATAAGTTCATTGTGTCTTGAGGCAGGAGGAGGCTGGGATACAGGTCCCAAAGCCTGCATCTGGACTTGCTGTCCTCTGCTGAATCCTAGCTATGCAATCCTGGGAAGCTGCTTATCCACAGGGTGCTTGTTGTGGTTCCCAAGGTCCCCTGTATATGACTTAAACAAAATGATCATATTTACCAGTAAGGGTCTGTTGGATGTCAATGCACCCCAAAAGGCCTATGTTGTTAAAGGCTTGGTCCTCAGGGTGGAGCCATCAGAACCTCTAGAAGGTGGGGCTTAGTAGACAGCCCCTAGGATGTAGGAATGGGTCTTCACAAGGGATTGTGGGACTCCAACTATCCTTTTTCCTTCCTGGCTCTAGATGCGTATATTCATTCCTTCATACCATTCCACCATTGCCACCCTATCACAAGCCAAACCCCAAATGGGGTCCACCTGATTCTGGAGCTTGAACCTCCAAAACTGTGAGCAAAACAAACCTTTTCTCCTGCTAAGATTAGTTGTCTCAGGTATTTTGTTGCAATGCAAAGCTGGCTAATGCAAGCAATATTACTATGAAGCCATGCTAACAATGAGGTAATTGAAGCACAGAGTTACATGGCAAGGAAATAATTGGGGGAGATTTGAATTCAGGGATCTGGTTTGGGCATCTTTAGCTCATGCTAACTTTATCTGAGTCTCCAGTTATGGCAGAACTATTATGTATGAACGACCCCACACTTTTTGAGATGGAAACAAACACTAAATATGTAAAAACTGAAGAGTGATCTATTTATTAGTGACTTAACAAAAACTGATTAAATTAGTTCAGGCTCAAATATTCTCTATAATTAAGAAGGTTGGGCTGATTTTCTCTTTCTGTATAGCAAATTACCTCAAACTCAGTGACTTAAAGCAATGCAAATCCTTTATCTCCAGAGTTTCTAGTAGAGATCACATGGGTTCTTTGTCCAGAGTGACAGCTGGCAGAAATCAGGCAGTACTGGCTAGGGTTTCTCTTCATATTTAATTATTAGAAGAATCCACTGGTTGAGGTTGTAGTTACCATTTCTCCTATAAGTGCTTCTGTAGATAGATAAATAATGGTCCAGGTGGTTCCCTTCACATTGTGATAAGTCCTCCCTTGCTGTCAAGAGCTGAGCCTCTATTGCTTAAAATCTTTTGGACCTCTTCCTTCTATGACTTGCATATGTTTATTAAAGGGCTAACCTGACTAGTTCAGGCCAAGCCATGAAACTTTCTTCTTAAGTTCACCTGATTAGGAGCCTTAACTACATTTGAAAACTTTGCCATATAGTGTAATCTAATTATGGCAATTGTGTCATTTTACAATTATAGGTCCTGCTCACACTCCAGATTTGGAGAAGAGGGACTTAAAGAGTATTTACATCAGGAACTGGGGATCTTGGAAGTCACTTTAGAATTCTGCCTGATGCACCAAAAATTTGTCTTTCAGGAAAAAAGCATCGAGAGATTTTAGTGGATGTAATCCAGTTGCAGGGGGCATGGTTGTCCTCACAATTTATCAGTACAACTACAAAGCTATGTCACATGTTAAAAAACTTCATGGCTCAAGTGTTTTATCCTCTTTAATTGAGGTTCAAGCACTGATTCCTGGTCATTGTTGCACTTTGGTTGGTGCTGGATGATGGGCTAGATTTTTGGATCTCACCAGACTCACCTTTGCTCTAGTAATCACCTCACCTGGGCTAGGCTTGGTGAACACACTCAGTTAGGCTCCATGCCTTGGTAATAAGCCATTGGTGTCCCTATAGATGGCCTCTACGTTGTTGGTAAGCAAAGGATAGATACTTTATCCTGCTCCCCTTCTGGATGGGACACAAGGGTTCCAGAGTTTAGACAGGACCCCTGCAGATACTCAGATGTCTGGCTCTAAGGAAGTATTCTTGGGAAGTTGGCACAAGAGGAAAGGAAGAAATTAAACATGCCACTTCAATAGTTGCAGTCTTTTTCCTTACAACTGCAACAAGGAGTTGAGAATAAATTAGTTATTTGTAAAGTCTGTCTTAAGCAAGGTCTGGTCCCTTACTAGTGTCCTAATGATTTTCTGTGGTAGAAAGCCAAAAGGAAAATAAAAGTGAAATGTTTTCTATCTTAGGAATTCAGCCAGTATATATTACTAGTGAGGAATAAGAAACAATTGCAGTGAAGGAAAGAGATAGTTAAATATTTTTATCTTTGTAATAATGACTTTCTTGTGGCTTTTCATGTAGTAATACCGAGCAGGTATATTTGGATATAAAATGAATAAAATGCTAATATTAACATCCACCTATCTGTCTATCCACCCACTCAGTCATTCAACCATCCAGCCTTAATTTTTGTGTAAATAAACATATTCTTTGTCTTTGTCTCACAGGTAGAAGAGTTGAATTGGAATATTCCACAGACACTTTTGACTTTAGTTATTTGGTTTAGTTATTATTAAACAATATAGTTACTATTATTAGATCAGATAGGTTCTCAACTATTATCCTCTTATCTATGTCTCCTATGTAGTTGGGATTACAGGTGTGCACCAGCATGCCTGGCAGAAAATGTCTCTATTAATGATCTCCCTGGGGGATAAGACCCAGTTGATTTGCTCACAAGCAAAAAATTAAAAGATATTATGCTGGATTTAAAGTCACTTAAATTTAGTCAAAGAGTTGGGGTTTTGTCAAAAGCCTTTAGGGAATTTGGGGGTAAGAATGATTTTTTTTGTGAGTTTTTACTTTTAGTCTATGCTTCTTGGCAGAAGCCAACCTTCTGGTGGAAAGCCATTCACACATTGGATCAGCCTTCTAGACAAGTTCTTATATATCCTTCTAGGAAAAAAATTTTTTACCTCAGTGTAACAAGTTACTGCTTGCTCTTTAAATGCATTTCAGTGGATTCCCTTCTCTAATGGGGACCTATTTTATTGTTCATTCTGCTGCATTCCCAAGTGGATGGTGTTTTACTTCTAAAAGAGTACTGAGTACATTATAGTGTAATAATACAGCTATGTGGAAACTTTTTTGAGGGCAGAAACTAGTTTTTTTTTTTTTTTAGCACCTTGTACACAGCAGGAAGTCAACATGGGTCTCTTAAGTGTTGTCTGGGTTCCTTGGAACAAAGTTGAGTCAATTCAACAATATGGAAAAAAAAAAGATTGATTAAATATTTTTTCCTTGCTTTTGTCCGTAGCTCTAACTATAGGTCCAAACAAGGAGTTTTATTTCATTAAACAATTAAGTTTTTATATTTTCCTTATGATTATGCCAAAATGTGCATCTGGAGAAATGAACAGTTTCCTCTAGTCTATGAATTGAGTCAGATAATTGTCATTTTGACTGACAGTGTATGCAAATACTCATGAAAACAGTTCTCAACCCAGTTCTCAGGCTGGCCTCCTGGAGAGAAGGTACATTAGGACCAGGTCAGCACTTAGCAGTGCATGGAAACAAGCCAGCCTCTCTTTTCAGTAAGACACAAAGGGCATTTAAGACTCAAGTTTATATGCATTATTAATGCACTTATTTAAATATTCATAGCTTTAAAAGCCTGGAGCAATGTATGTGATCAATACTGCATGGCATCTGAGTCATCCCCAGTCTCAGAGAACAGTACCCATCTCCAGCTGTCATCCTTTTATCATGGCGGCCATGTGCCACCTGGAGCCCTGGTGTGCGCACTGCTGCTGAGCTGGAGGCACTTCCTTTGGGCTCAGTGCTGGCAGCTCTTCAGAGCTCTCCACAGGCCTGCTCTTCAGAGACAGTTACCTGTCAGAACCCATGAAAAGAATGCAAAGTGCAGGCTTAGGGCCAGGCTATTTTTCTTCTTACAAGCACTTCTGTTGGTAAAATAACAACCCTTGCAGCATCAATAATGTTTCAGATTTTGAACGGAACCAGGGAGTATAATTCGTCCTCTCTCACTGGGGACCTAATTATATTTCCACCAACCTGAGAAGATCTCTATGTGATAGAAAAGAAATAACTTATGGTGTGTACATGTGGATTACCTGCTTGAAAATCATATTCTCCCTAGATCTATATCTATGAGATCTCAAGTTCCATCGTCCTTGATTTCTATCATCACTGTCATAAACTACAAAGACTCAATGGTGGTATCTGCCAATGAGGTGGTGAGGAGCTGGAAATGAGAGGATTCTGTACATCAGAGTTTCCAGTCACCATCGATAGAGGTTCATGGTATGGCTTGGCTCCTGGCTTCATTTGCAACAGTATTGAAATAATATTCAATACAAGCTAAAAGATATTTATTCAATGCCTGCTTTACATTATGCTAAGTATTAAGAGGGACATACGGTACATACAAGGCAAATACTATCCTACAAACTGTGACCTAATTATGATGTGGTCATTGACTATAGGAGAATAGTATTGCTGAATAAATGGGTAAAATCTCAGAATAAATGATCAAGTTAATCACATCAGAATCTTGGAAAGGCTTTAAGGTTTTAAACATTTCTATGAAGCTTATAACCTTAAAGATTTTGACTCAATTGATGTAGGGTAGGGCTAGAAATCTATACAGACAGTTCTCACCTTGCCTTATCTGCCTTTGATGGTGCTAAAGCAATGTACCTTCACATTGACTTTCAAATTTTGATGCTTTCCCTGAGTTAACAATGCTCAGTGCAGTCCTGTCTTGTGATGTTGGGCTGTACATTGATCTGCACTTCCCTGTCAGCTGTCAGACCTGCCATCAGTTGAGGAAGCCACCACTAGTCAATATCCTACTGCATTGCCAATGTTTCTTGGATTCCAGCATTCAATAAATGACATGAAATATTCAATACTCGATGACAAAATAGGCTTGGCATAAGATTATATTACCTAACTGTAAATGAATGTAAATGTTCTGAATAGGCTCAGCAAAAGAAGGGTGTTCTGTTAGTCAGATGTTTTAAATGTACTTTTGACTTAGGGTATCTTTCATTTAGATGAGTTGATGGGGCATAATCCCACCACCAGTGGGAAGCATCTGTATTTCCTTTTCAAGTTACATTGGGGTGGGTGTCTGATACTGGGGGAGGACTGGGAGAGGTCTTGCTTGGGCAACAGTTTCACATAAACACTGTAACGCATCAGTAGCATATAGCAGTGAGCATTTATATAATTTAGGAATCTATGATGCAATTCCAGGCAGTGTAGGCTGGGCACCTTTGCTGTTCTGGCAGAGCTGTTTGTTTCTATCTGTTGCCTGGAGTTTGATTGGCACTGGTGAGATTCAGCTAGGCAGCTCCACTTCTTACTGTGGTTTTGTGGCCAATGTGAGTGGCAGCATTTCAGGCTATGCCAGTGGGATCAGCTCTTCTCCATGTGCTTCTCATCCTCCTCTGGGTCCAGTGAGCTATTCCTAGGGCTAATGATGATAGCAGAGGTACAGGGAGGGAGCACATGGAAACATATCAAACAACTTAAGGCCTAGAGAGCCTAGGCTCTAGTATACATCACTGTATACCATTCTTTTTCCTGCACAGTTAGATACACTATATTTTAATTTCTAAATTCAGCCTAGAAGAGCTGACCAGTAATAACTAATAGTAAAGTAGAATAATGTTAATAACACAGTAGTGAAAGTTATGTGAGGACGAGGCTAAAGTCTTTAATCCTAGCGATTTGGTAGACAGAGTTCAGGGGATGAGGTTCCATACCAGCCAGGGAATGAAAGTTTCATGAGAGTCCATCTTCATTGACTAGTGGTTAGATGCAGTGACACGTACCTGTTATCTCAGCAAAAAAAAAAAAAAAAAAAGGGTAGTACATCTAGGAGGATCACAGTCAAGTCAGGCAGGAGATAACGTGAGACCCTATCTTGATGGTAACCAATGCAAAAAGGGACTGGTAGTGTAGCTATCTCTGCCCTGAGTTCAAACCCTCTACAATAACAACAAAGAAAGAGATTATGTGGATATGTTCTCCCTTCCTTAAAATGTTATACTGTACTCACTCTTTTTGTAAAGATGTGAGCTGCCACAATAGCTGTGTGATGAGATGAGTGGAATAAATGATATAGGCAATACACCATAACATAACACTGGGTTACTATGTACTTGAATGTAAACTGAACACAAGAGCTATAATCTCAGATACCTCATCTGATCATCAGAATGCTGCTGACTAATGGGGTAGATGGCTTATCCAGGTTGGAGAAATTGGACAAAGGCATGATATGA
The DNA here is from genome assembly GCF_000151885.1 of Dipodomys ordii. NCBI lineage: Eukaryota > Metazoa > Chordata > Mammalia > Rodentia > Heteromyidae > Dipodomys > Dipodomys ordii. Next base: position 8,429,300 of record NW_012267315.1, read on the forward strand.
ATTGTACCTTGGGTGAGAGGGAATAAGATGGTGTTGAAATTTCTTTACATGACTCAATAGCACACTGTTTATGAGCTGTGTATTTTTGGAATTTTCCATTTAATATTTTCAGATTCTTGTTGACTGTAGATCACTAAAATCATGACAATTAGGAAGATGTAGGAAATCTACTTCATTCCCTTTCAAGTAGAAACTGTAGGGTCAGGAAGGGAATGTGGAATTGGACTCAATGCTGTGTTCCATGTTTTCTGCACTCAGGACTTTGTGGAAAAAACTCAAGGACAAACACAGGAATCTGCATAGACAGAGGATCCTCAGCATAGGATCGTGGAGCTCCCCAGAGGAAGAGCCATGTTTCAGGCTAAAAGATGGGAGTTTTTGTGCAAGAAACAACTCCTCCCCACCCTCAGGGCAGGGGCCTGCAGCTGTGATCACTTAAATACAAGGAAGTGTGATTTTCTTGGCCTGGAGAAAACCTCATCTGGAGAAAATGCTATCTTACCCACTTTACCCACTCTGAATTAGCCCTTCCATCTGATTTTCCATGAATATCCTCTTAGTTCAAAGACCTGTGACAGAGGTGCAGATCAGGAATTCTGTTTCCTCTGTAGCATTCTTCTTCATTATATCTCTGGCCATGAAGAGTGACTGTTCTCTGTCCCTTTATCTCCTCTTTGCTTGGATGTATTGGCCTTTCAGAGTCTGTGAAATTTATTTTAGTATCCTCTGATTTTTTTCTTTTTTGGTCTTCTCTTCCCTAGTCTCACAATCTTTTACTTAGCTTGGACCAGCTGCCCTGTTTTCTCTTTTGATAACTTTGAGCCCACTGGGAATCACGCTGAGCAACTGCACTGGTTTCCTGATTCTCAACTCGGCTGCTTCTTCATCAGCATAACCTGACATTAGGCTGAGTTGTAATCAGCAACTCTTTCAGGAAGGCAATGGATGTTTACTGAACATTCATTATATTAGGTGCCAGGGCCATTTATAAATGTTATCTCAAAAACACCTGACAATGCCAAGAAACCTAACCAAAGTTTCATTCTGCCCATTTCACAGATGAAGAAATGAGATTCAGAGAGGTTTAATCTATGGATCCACAACCAGGGAATAGGGTAGAAGGAGATATACTCTGGTTTGACTCAGTTTCCAATATCATTACGCTGTCAGTCGGAAACCTTGCTGTCAGCAGTTGCTGTCAGCCAAAAAAAAAATTGAAAAAAAGGAAAAAAAGAAAGATCCTATCTGCTGGACTTCATTCTGTTTGACTACAGGGCAGGGCAGAAGAGCCAATAACGGATGCTTTCTCCCTCTACTTCAGCCCTGCAGTCTTACCTAGTGATTGGCAGGAGTTTGTGGGTACTCTGAGACAGGCTCCTTCTATACTGCTTGCCTGAGCTCTTTTTGGAAATTAAGTGCCTCTTACCTTCAGTGGCAATTTTCTTAATAACAAACCCTTCATGATCACTTCCTTTCTCCCCTTCTGGTGCTTCTTAGGATTTTCTTCCGAATGAAGTATGGTGGTTCCCAGATATCCACATGTGATTGGTTGCAGGACAGTCTGCCTCTTCACCCAAGGGTACCAAAATCCATGGATGCTCAAGCTTGTATAAAATGGTGTAGTATTTGCATATAACCCAGTCATTTTCTTCCTTATGCTTCAAACCATCTCTATGTTTCTGATAATGCCTAATATAATTTAAATGCTACAGAAAACACTTTACTGTTTAGGGAATAAGGACAAGAGAAGAATGCCTGTACATAGCCACAAATATAGAGTTGACTGTACTTGGCTTCTAGTCCTGGTCTCATGGTCTGACCTTAACAGGTAGTATGAAGACTCTCCTCAGATTTTATAGACCCCCCTCTTCGTGGCTTTAGGTCTGTGAAGCAAAGCTGGAGATGCTCCATCCTACTCATTCTCACACTTTGAAAGCTGCCATCTTATCCACACTCTACCAGTTCCGGAGGAAGTGCTTCTCTATTCCACAGACTAGAGGTCAGCACCATGGATACAAGCCTGCAGTGATTACTGGACTGTAAGCCACAAGGGAAAGAAACCAGCCACTTCCTCCTTTGTCTGCCCCTCACCCATAAGACATATCTCCACACCTGGGCTCTTACAGACCTGTAGATTCTTCTGAGCTATCTATACTTTATTTTCCACTTGTTCTCCAAGGCTTTCATATAGCAGGTCTGACACATAACAATTATAGTGAGTTAGAGAAATGATTCAGGCTTTTATGTAGAGAAGATGGGTAAAGAAGGCTCTGACTTTGACCTGGTCTAAAATAGCCTCTTCACCAATACTCACTTCATGTTATTACTATTGGGGTGGAGAAAGGAGAATCTTAATTATTTGGAATGGTAAGCATTTACTAGTGGGACCAGATCCCTGAGATTAAATTCAATCATAGAACAATAGAGTAATAATATAAGTGGCTGTTATTATCCTGTGGTCTAAACACTCAACAGGCTCAATATAGATTTATTGAATTAAATTAACACTAATGATTTACATTTATATATTGATTTGCAGTTTTCAAAGTATTTTAATTCTCAGTTTAATGGAAAGAACGCTGAATTGCTGGCATGCTCTGATCCCTCTCTTTTAATACAAGGAATGAACAAGCTTTGTAGATGATTCTGCTTTGGGAAACATTTTGCCTGGTTTGATTATGAAGAGATTTTTCTGAAGAGCCTTGAGTAGAATTTTTCACTTTTCACTGAAAATAAGTCAGTAACCAGAAGAATATCTTTTCATTTTTCTTTCCACATAGACCTTTGTATATATTTTAACTTGCAAGAGATTTCTAATCCTACCCTCTGTGGCAGATTTTGTTGCTTAATCCATTAGCCTGACACCATCTTGTGCTTGGTGAGCACAATTGCCTATACCCAGCTTCTCTGCCTTGTCCTCTCCTCAAGGCTGGAGAGGCAGAAATGCTGCATTATAAACATAAATGTTGGAGGAGGGATCAGCCCTCCTCCAATGACTGCTGAGGTTGCTATGAACACATCAGATTTCCCAAGTAACCCAGGTGGCAGGTGACATCACTACAGTGGTGCATAAATTCTACACCAGCCCCCAGAGTTCACTAGTGAGTGAAGTTCCAGCTACCCAGTGGGGAAACTTGTCTGATAATGCATCATTCAGTGGCTGCCTTCCCTCCTTTGATTCACCTTCCCAAATAACCCATTTCTGCTTAAACCTTTGTCTCAGGTCTACTTCTGAGGAAACCTAAACAAAGACTTCCTCCTAAAAGGTCCTTTCCTGAGAGGGGTGGTAGGCTAGCTCATCACCATGTAAGCCATTAAGTCATTTAACAAGATGGAACACTGCCTGCTAACCTTTTGTTCATATAATTTTCCAGCCTACCATTGTCCACTGATTTCATGGCTCTCTTGGGGAGGTCTTTGCTACTTGCCCCTCCCATTCTGCCAGTGATAGTATAAACTTTTTTTTTTGGTCCGGTCATGGGGCCTGAACTCTGGGCCTGGGTGCTGTCCCTCAGCTCGTCGGCTCAAGGTTAGTGGTCTACCACTTGAGCCACAGCACCACTTCCAGCTTTTTTTCCCCTGCTTATGTGGTGCTGAAGAATTGAACCTAGAGCCTCATGCATGCAAGGCAAGCTCTTTACTTCTGAGCCACCTTCCCAGCCCTAGTGTAAACTTTTAAATTAAAAATAAAGAAGATAAATGTGGTTAGCAAGCCTTAGACTCAACTCTGACAGGGCAGGGGAGATGCTATGACTAGAAAAATCCAGCCAGCTTGATCTCTCTGATGAAAAATAAAAATGAGGTATTTGACTTGGTGCCAATGGCTCATACCTGTAACCTTAGCTATTCAGAAGGCTGACATCTGATGATTGTGGTTCGAAGCCAGCAAGCAGGAAAGACCATTAGGCATTAATCTCCAGTTAACCACCAAAAAGCAGGAAGCGGAGCTGTGGTTCAAGTGGTATAGCACTAGCCTTCCTTGAGCAAAAAGGATAATGCCTAGGTCCTGAGTTCAAGCCCCAGGACCAGAAAAGAAAGAGGTACCTGAATCCAGTTTTCTCACTGAAAGCAAAGAGTTTTCACAGCCAAGTGGAAATGTAAAAAATTGTGAGGTGCCAGCTGTTTGATAAATGTTCAAGGTTCATATCATGCTCTGGATGGAAATGATCAGGAGATACATCTTGGTATAGGGCCTACCTTTTCCTACTTAAGATTTGAGTGTCATCTAGGTTAATGGTAGGGCAGACCTTGTCTCTATAATAACATCCCTGCCCTCCTGAACATTTCAGATATGGAGGATATATTACTTCTATTTATTTATTACACTTAACCCCAAAATGATGTTTCCTTTAACTGAACTAACAAAACATTTTCCCTTTACAGTTGTCATTCAGTGGTGAGAATTTTCTTGGGAGAAATTGCTGAACATGTTGGGTACCTTATTGCACAGGCAAATTTGCGACATGTGAAAATATAGTTTACATACCTCTTGAGTTTTCGTTTTATGTCCCCAGAACAAACTTTTTCCATTCTTTCATCTTTCCTTAGCATTTTCTTTTTTTCTTTTCTGCCAGTCTTAGGTCTTGAACTCAGGACCTGAGCACTGTCCTTGAGCTTCATATTTGCTCAAGGCTAGCACTCTACCACTTGAGCCACAGCGCCACTTCTGGCCTTTTCTGTTTGTGCGATGCTAAGGAATCAAACCCAGGGCTTCATCCATGCTAGGCAAGCACTCTACCACTAAGCCACATTCCCAGCCCCTCCGTAGCACTTTATGGCATCTTTCTACCCTTACATGTTGCTGTCATATGAGGCACCAGCTGGTAGCATCCTAACTGTCCAACAAATCAGGGACTAGAAAATGTTTAAATAAAATTACAATATTTTAAAGCATAACAATGTAAGTATGACTTATCACATGGTTGGAGGAATGTAACCTATGCAATGAGAGTCCAATTTTATGAACAATATGCATAACAGAAACAAAAGACCAAGACACTAAAAATGAAAGTAGTAAACTGGGCGCTGGCTGTAATCCTAGCTATTCAGGAGACTGAGGCCTGAGGATTGTTGTTCAAAGCCAGCTTGGGCAAGAAAGTCTGTGAGATTCTTATCTCCAATTAACCACCAGAAAAAATGGAAGTAGTGCTGTGGCTCAAAGTGATAGAGCTCTAGCTTTGAGTGAAAAAGCATCCAGGTCCTGAGTTCAAGCTCCACCTCTGACAAACAAAACAAAACAAAACAAAACAAAACCCCATCCCCTCCAAAAGAAACAAACAAAAACCCTGATATTATTATGGTAATATTGAATCTATTTAAACATTTCTGATTTTTCTACAGAAAATACATATTTATTTTTAATTTATAAAAGTACTTTTGGAAAATAAAGAAAGCCAGCATCTCTTGCTAGTTTCAGTTTCAGATGAGGATTAGACAGGTAAGTCAGCATAGCTGCTGTAGCTTGACAGCTCTGAAGCATTTTCACTACTTGAACTGGGATCTCTTTTGAGTCTGGCAACTGGCATGGGAAACAGACTGCCAGGAAGCATCTGGGCTGGCATTGAAAGGTTAATCATGGTGTCCTAGACCTTCAGAGGACTGAATTGTGGGTGCATCCAGAGGCAATGGGCCATCAACGTTCCAGCCTGATGGAAAACTACACCATCTTGTTGCACTCCAAGGGGAAAGATGGTTTAGACCAGCTAGCAGAACCTTATGTGGATATTCCGAAGGTTCTGGTTCCTGGGAATGAATCTCAGAAAATGTCAGTGCTAGTGGCATGATGGCTCAAAGGAACAGTACCCAGGTCACAAGTTCAAGCCCCATGACTAACAAAACTAAACAGAAACAACAACAAAAAAAAACCCAAACCCAAAAATGTCAGTGCTTCTGCAGCTCTTGAGGGTGCTGTGTGGCCTTGAAGTTGGTATCAGTGCATTATTCTAGCATCCTTTTCCTCTACAAGGATAGACCTTAGTATAGCAGTCTTGGAGAAAGTGTAAATTTGTTTTAGTCTCCCATCAGAGACATCTCCAGGGCCTGCAGTTATGGAGAAAGAGAGAGGCACTGAGGTTTAAGTCACAGTCAGGAGGTCAGAGAATGTCTTTAAGAAAGTCAGTGAACAAGTGAGCAGACAGCTCCTTGCATTTTAGTAGTGGGGAAGCAGCCATAGGAACAGGGAAGAAGACTTAGATGACTGACACCCACAAGACCATAGAGCAGACTCCACAACTCTCATGCAGTTTATTACTATCTTCTCTACAAATGCTGATTAGCATCACTGGGAATAAAGCTTCGGTTAACGCCTGCCATATCTTTCTAGGACCACAGTGGCTGAATTGTGCCTGAGATTTACTCTATGTTCTTTAGTATTAAAAAAAGATGCATAGATCAATTTGCATGCTTCTAGATTCAGAAGACCCATGTAGGGAACACAATCACATTGTTGACCTGTTTCCTGATGCTCAGTGCAACAAGCACATATAAAATCTCCACTTCAAGACCCAATGTAAGGAATTGTAACTTCTTGGTACAACTACTTAACAACAATAAAAACAAAGGGAAAAAATCCCCCAGTGCCATTTTGAAATGTAGACATATACTTCCAGGGCAAGACACTCAGAAATTCTACCCCTAAACTATGGCTTGCTAACATCCTTCTAGTTGTGTCCTAGTTCTTCTAAATGGAAGTCTTTGTAGCTACTGAGATTATATATTTTTTATACTTAGGTCTGGAGTTTATAGGGGCAGCATAGCTTACTAATAGTTGGGCTTGTTAAATGTTGTTTTTTATTGTAAATGTCCTGTACAGAGGGGTTACAGTTACTATATATTGAGCATTGTTACCTCCTCCTTTGTTTTTATTCTAGCATCCTTTTCCTTCCCACCTCCACAACTCCTTCCCCCCCACCCAAGCTGTAAAGTTCATTTTCAACATAGTGTCTTGTATATTTCATTGTTACAATGGGTCATCCTGTGTCCTTGTTTCAGCATTTTGTTATTTCCCTTCCCCTCCCCAAATTAGAAAAATGTATATACAAGATGCAGGGCACTGACATCAAATACAGTGAAAATAGGGGTTATACCATGGCAGAAGAACATACAAGAGAAACAAAAAAAATCACATAGTACATTTTAAATACATTAAATAGTGAGAAAGAAAAAAAAACCACTTGTGTCCCTATCTTGGGGCTCATTTCACTTATCATCTTATATGGTCATATGTATATAGCTTTTGACCTTTTCTGCTTGTCCTAGACTTATACTAGTTATTGCAAATGAGGGAAACCATGGGACCTATGTTTCTTTGGGCCTGGCTAGTTGGGATAATTTTAAATGCACTTACCAAAGTTTAAAATTGTAGTCTCAGGTTGAAAAAAGGGATCAATCATGTTTAAAGGGCTTGCAGGTTTCATCAAGAAAGCAGAGCATGAGTTATGGGGTGGTCCTAACCTAGCAGAGCTGATGTGGTCCTGTTAATCACCTGTTTGTCAGAGGTTGCTCAGTGAGGTGCCCAGTGTGGGGATTTTCAGTGCAAAGAGGTCATAAGAGATAAAAATAGTAAAAACAGATAATGTTCTTACTTTCATAAAGTGACAGTTGCAATATGAATTGCTGAGGCTTGTGGCTTTTTGCCTCTGTTTTGGTCAGCAAGAACCTAAATGGCTCGTTTCCACCCTTCCCTTCAGCATTGTCAGCTAGAGTTGATTTAAGCCTTGCCAAGTCGCTCTCTTCTCCACCTGCTCTGTACCTAGTTTCTTGGCACTCTGTTCTTTCGAACTTCAGCTTGTTTTCTTTTCTTACAAAGCTGCCACCTCTGCTTGCTGCCAGGCCCCATGCTTTGACGTTTGCCTTTGGCCAGAGCTGTGGCTCTAATAAGATGGGCTGTTCTAGTACGTGTGTGTGTGTGTGTGTGTGCGCGCGCGCGCGTGCACACACATGAATGTGTGTTTCAGTGTGTCTGTGAGTGCATATGTACATGCATTTTGGGTGCATGTGTGTACCCCATGTTTTTACATGCTTAATTCTGTGTGTACATTTGGTGTATTTACACTCAGGTATATTCCTAATAACCAGGGGGCACCAGAACACTTTAAAGCATGCATTCTTCTGTGCTCCCCAAATCAGCTTGTACTTACATAATTGGAGGCCAGGTCTGGGTGGAGATAGTCGATTCCTGTGAAAAGATAACAAGAACACAGGAATTAAAGGTTAATACCTGCCACTGGACTCAGGAAAGCTGCTCAAGAAAGCACCTTTCTATAGAGGGCCAGAGCCAGGGGACTTGTGGTAGGGATTGAGGGACTTGAGTACCCACCAGAGCACAATCCCCCAGCCTTGTAATTTCTGTGTGAAGGCTGTGCTCAACAGAGAGCTGGCTGCCTCTGTCATGTTGCAGAAGAGTGAAACCAATTAGAGCCTGGGGCCGAAGGATAATGCTTCTGAAAAAATGTCAGCCCTAAGGGGCTTAGTGACTGTGAGATGGATGGCTCATCAAAGCACTGATCTAAAAGAGATGTGTAGAAACCCTGACATTTCTAAAGCACCAACTGGCTTTTCTTGTGAAATAAAGCTGGCCCTGGGGAGGAAAAGCGAAGATTATTTAACAGGGCCTGGACAGCAATGGATTAGGGGCGCATACTCTAGCGAGGAAATAAGAAGACATACATGGCTGGGTGAGAAAAGCCATTAGGAAAAGGGCAAATGGTGTCCAGTGAGGTATTCCTGGGTGGGAGCTGATGCCTGTCTCCTTGTAGAAAGTCAGAAGCTCTCATTCTTTCAATAGCAGTCCCATGTTTGTTGTTGAATGGGGGCCCAGTATAATTCCAAATACAGAGTTCTGGTCTAGGAGTGCCTCTGAGTTCCACTCAGATAATCATAGGATGATTATCATATGACGTCAAAAGAAATGGAAAAGCTCTCCTTAGGTCAGCAGAGCTCTAGAATTGTGGAAACAGCTACACCTGAATGTCTAAGCCTCTGGAGAAACAGAAACAGAGCGGATTCCTGTTACCACCTAGCAGAGTATGAGTGTGAATATTTGGAATCAAAGATGAGACTTTGATTCCAAACCACTTGGATGGCAGGCAGCAGAATCTCTGTCAAGTTGGTTGGGTTCTCTTGCATGCTTGCTTCTTGAACTACTGGAGGTGAGACAGGATGGGACTCAAAGAAATCAATGAATGTGGTGGGCTTAGCTCTGCAGCTGATGCATTTAATATCTATACTGAGATACTACAGTTATAGGCTTCTAAACTTATACTGTAGTGCTTATAAGCTGGAAGTATATTATGTGCCTCTCATAGCTGGCATCTTCACCACATTGTCTATTAAGCTTGGGCTACCATTTTATATATTTGATTGCTTTCTCCCCTCCCTCCCTCCCTTCCTGTTTTATGAAAACATCCATTCAGAGGCTCTGATGACTTGTGACTGGTACATAGTCTGTGTGGGGCTGATTCATGGCCAATAGATCATAAGGTATGTGTCATACACATAACAAATACTTGGCTATATTTTTGTTCATAAACATTAATTGCTTGCCATCTATTTGAATCTTTTCAGAAAGTATAACCCATAATAGCCTAAATTCTCAGGAAGCCCTGATAGTGCTTGAGACTCCAGAAACTAGCAAGGAGTTCCATGTGCTAATTCCCACTTAGAATATCAGTAGTTCAGTTCCACATTTCAGGATCTTGGCCCTGAGCTTGGTGCTTTTCACTGTCCTAGGGGAGGTAACATCTTGCATATCCTGCTCCTCCATCCCTACTGAACTACATAATGATGAGGAGTGGAACTCCATTAACACATTTCATTTTCCAAAGATGGCAGCACCATTCCTGTATCCCGTGAGGTCTGGTGGATTTGTAATGGCTTCAATCAACAGATTTAGTGGGAGCTCAGTGTATGATTTCTAAGACCAGGACAGGAAAGGCCAGGCCTCTTCTACCTGTTTAAGGCCAGGCCTCTTCTACCTGTTTCCTTCAAGTGTACACTTTGGGAGAAACCACGTGTGGTGTAGGAAGCCCAATGGAGTGTGATGACTGTCTATAATTTTCACAGTTGTTCAACATTCATTTGGAATGTTGCTCTAGCTTTCTCCTGCCATGAGCAGGGCTCAGCTATCCTTGACAAACAGGAATATTTTTGTATTAATAAGTTTTTTATTGTGAAAATACCATACAGAGGGGTTACAATTACATGAGCAATAGCCGGGCGCTGGTGGCTCACGCCTGTAATCCTAGTTACTCAGGAGGCTATGGTAAATAATGCTGCAATGAACATAGTTGTGCTGGTAGCTTTAGTGTGGTCTTGTTTGTAAACATTTGCGTAAATGCCCAAAAGTGGGATTGCTGGGTCATAGGGGAGTTCTATGTGAAGTCTTTTGAGGAACCTCCATACTGATTTCCAAAGTTGAACAAGTTTACATTCCCACCAACAATGAAGTAAGGTTCTTTTCTGTCCACATCCCCTCCAGCATCTGTTGTTGTTAGAATTCTTGATTTTTGCCGTTCTAACTGGGGTGAGGTGATATCTCAATATTATTTTGATTTGCATTTCTTTTATGGCTAGGGATGTTGAACATTTCTTCATGTGTCTATAGGCCATCCTTCTTTCTTCTTCAGAGAAGTTTCTCTTTAAGTCTTTTGCCCACTTATTTATTGGGCAGTTGTTTCTTTGAGGATTTGTTGTTGGGGGATTT
>NW_012267315.1:8447911-8548251 GCF_000151885.1 Dipodomys ordii
TGGTCTCTGCGGCGACCCTGCCGCTGCCACCCCGGGGGCTGCTGGCAAATGCTCCGATGTGTCTTCTTGCCTTGGCTTTCCCTCTCTTGTCTAACTCTCTGTCCTGTGATGGCACACTTGGTGTGATTCTCTGGCTTAGGACTGGTCACTGGAACTCTAAAACTGCTTTCTATGTGAGAGCTTGTTCAGATTCCAGCTTCTCCTCTGCCATCTTCCCGGAACCTCCTAGCTTTAGTTTTCTACATGTAGTTAACCAATTTTACCAGCACCATTAAGTGAAGAGGCTGTCTTTCTTCCATTCTACTTTTTTTACCTCCCTTATCTAAGATTAGATGGCTAGAGGTCTGTGGGTTAATTTCTGGGTTTTCAATTCTATTCCATTGGTCCTGAGGTCTGTTCTTGTGCCAATACCAAGCTGTTTTGATTACTATGGCTTTTTAGTAGAGTTTGAAATTTGGTATTGATATTCCTTCAGCACTGTTCTTTCTGTTAAGGATTGTTTTTGCTATTTGGGGTCTTTTATTGTTCCATATGAATTTTTGGATTGCCTCTTCTATTTCCTTGAAGAATGAGGTAGGAATATTGATAGGTATCGCCTTGGGAAGTATTGCCATTTTGACGATGTCAATCCTTCCAATCCAGGAGCATGGGAGGTTTTTCCACTTTCTAAGTTCTGTTTTGAATATTTTTTGCCTCTTCTCAGTTCCTTAATGTGGTCAATGCAGATATCTGTCTTAGACAGCAGACACCTGGTAACCAAATGTTCCTATAGGGCAGCTAGATAAAATCTTCACCACCATACCTCATAGACTGAAGGGACTTGAAGGCAGAATGACTTTAAAAGGGAAGACCAGGAGACCTGGAGTCCCTTGCTAGTGCCCTGTGAGACTTCAGGCCTCATTGTTCAGGGCAATCTTGAATTTGTGCTCTATTCATTCAAGCATAGTGCTCCTTGGCTGTTCAAACTCTAACGTGTGCCTGGGCTGGTGCTTCTTATCCATCCTTGGATCTTGTGATGTGTACATACCATTTTCAACATCAGGTTTCTACACTAAATAATTGCATTGTGATGAAAGGGATGGAGTTGTCATCAGTAAGCAAGGTCCTTACTGACAGATCCATGCCTGGAATGCCCCAGAAGACCCTGAAGAAATAATTTCCAGTGCCAAAGGGCTATTATCAATAGTTCACTTTGGAGGTACTTCCCAATGAAATGGCATTGCATTGCCCCTAAGGGAATTAGAAGGTATTATTTATGAAGTCATTAGATCTGGAGGGTAGGGTGGGGGTAGGGTTGAATTTTGAGTTGTGCAATCAGAAACAGGTAGCTAGCTATTAAAACTGAGCTGCCTACAAATTGAACCTCTCACATACAGAAAATTGCTCATTTTCCACAGGCCAAGCTACATAGCCAATGCTTGCAGAATATGATTACTTTTGCCCTTGACTATTTAGCTCAGTATCTGTGTCAGTTTTTTAAAAAATATTGTTTTGAAACATCTTGCTGACAGACTATGTGGGAAATGATACCATACCATTCATGTATGTAGAGAGCAAAGAAAAGAAAGTTACTACTGGAGATCTCTGTCTTTCCAGTTCTGGATGTTAAGGCAGAGATGTTCAACTCTATAGTGAGAGGCTTCTGAGTATGTGGGTTTTGTCCCTGTCCTGCAGGAGCTGCTCTTGTCCCCAATATGGATTTGAGGGATGACGTAGTGTCTTCCATTTCTCTAATTATCATATTGAAATAGAGATGGTCAGAGATCTGCTATCCATTTTCCCACCCTTCTAAATTGGGAGGAAGAATGTATTTCCCCTCTGAAAAGCTGGACTGCCTTGCCACTATTTGTCCAGCAGAAGTGACAGAGCAATGCCTCCTACTCTAGGTCCATCTGGTAAGTTTCCCCTCTCTCCTGGAACTCTGGTTCTTGGAAGTCGTGAGTCACCTGTAAGAAATCTCCTTTGCTGGGAACTCTGAGACTAGGTGGAGAAGGAGGCATGGCATCCAAGTTGAGCCTCCAGCCAATTCTGCCTTCTGTCTTTAGCATCACAAGAAAAGACCCCAGTGAAGCAGCCACACAGCTGTGTGGCTAAGCCCTATCAGCTCATAGAACTGTGAAACATATTTCTTTTAAAAAACCCATCCAATTTGGGGTAGTTTGTTAGAAAACAAAAACAATAAAGAACTTAGGAGTTTTAATTGGAATGAAAAGGGACAGAGAGTTCAACTTATGGGGATCCCAAGGACCACTAATCTACAGAAGAAATAAGATGAAACAAACAGAAATTTCTGCTGGGACTTTCTATGTGGTTTAGCCTCCCAATGTGGAACTGAGTCAGGAGTCTGCTGTTTTTAGAAGGGATGACTTCAGTGCTAGGCAAGGATGCAATAGTTAAGAATTCTGCAATGGGTCATCCCAGCTACTCAGGAGGTGGGGGCAGGAGAATCCCAATTCAAGACCAGCTTGTGAAAAATGTGATACTCTATTTGAAAAACAAGCTAAAAGCACCAAATGTGTGGCTCAGGTGGTAGAGTGCTTGCCTAGCAAGCATAATTCCCTGAGTTAAAACCTTTGTATCATCCAAAACAACAATGAGGACGACAAGGATAATAAAGGCAACAACAACAGCAGCAGCAGCAGCAACAACAAATGAGCATCCAGAGTGCTTCTGGAGGTTTCTTATGATGTATGAGCATGTGTTGTCACTCTACCATGTCACTTTTAGTCTATTTGGTCCTTGGGAGAAGATACCCAGTACAAACACTGAATGGGCCATCATATCCTGGGTAAGTTTCCCTTAAACTTAGCTCTGTGTGTGTGTGTGTGTGTGTGTGTGTGTGTGTGTGTGTGTGTGTATGTATGCTAGCTTCAGCTGCTTTGGAAAGATTTCCAAGCCAAAGTGTTAGCAAGGAAAAAATATAATCATAAGCTCCTGATATCCTGTGTACATTCACTCTTTCCCAATTCTCTTTTCTTCTTGTGAAAGTCCTCAGCCATCACAGAAAGCTTTTACATCCACTTCAAAACATCTCACACATCAGAAGCACACTGAGTCATAGTTTCTGTGTTGATATTTAATGAGCCCATACAAAGGCAACACAGATTTTAAGCATGCTGGCTTCCCTGTTGCCTCCATCAATTCAGCTTCAAAGGCTTGCTTTAGACAACACCATGCTCTTAGAAGATGGTCAGAAAGGGAAGGCTCCATTGTTTCATCTCTGTGGAGCCTTTGTATGCAATTAGATGGATAATGCACAGTGGAGCTTTGAACTGGGGGTCTGGTGGCCAGTTGCAGGGCAGAGGCCTATGTCAGTGAAATGATGCTAGGGTGGTGACTCTGTAGGATTTTGAAAGGGTCAAAGACATGTGGAATTGGGAAAACATCAATTCATCAAACCCAGTGGTTTCAGACTACAGAGACTAAGTTTCAACTATAGAAAAATAAAGCTCTGTTAGATCTTTGGCAGGTACCCAGGGTAGAATAACATATAGAAGGTGTGTGTATTATTAATGTTATCAAAAGCTGCTTGACAAAGATTCATTCTGAAGGTATCATTAAAGTTAAAATGTCAAAATCTTGATCCTGTTTTTAAAAAGTGATTGCACAGCTTTAGAGCTCTAATTGTGGAGAGGTTTTTTTTGGTGACTGTTGAAATGGAGTTGGTCTGAATTTCAGCAGCTGATATAATTTATGTAGCAATCAAGAACTTGACATGATGGGTAGGAGGTTCAGTGGTAGGGTGCTTGCCTTGCCTATACTAGGGTTTGGGTTTGATCCTCAGGCTTGCAAACCAAACCAAACCAAGCATGCCTGAAATGGAACTAGTGTGACTGAAGAACTGAAAATTTAAATTTCATTTAGTTTAAATAATTACAGTTAAAAGTTAAGTAGTCACACATACTCTACTGGCCAATGTGGGTGGTTAATATAAATAAGTTTTGAAGACATTTTATAGTCAGCTATAGGCAGTGGCCAATATCAAATTAAAATTGAATGGCAGTTAGATGACATTTGTTATTTTAGTTCCTTATTGATTAATTAAAAAAAGTATTTGTTAAGAGTATCCTGGAGTTTAATGATCACTGGTCTGGAGGAAGATAAGAATTTGATTACAGTGTTCTTAGACTCAACACCAGAGATGACAATTCTGCTTCCAATTAGCATCTTCCAAAACAATGAATCTTCCATGTTCTACAGGGAGGCAAGGCACACTTGCTCCCAAGTGATTAAAGTCTATAATATACTCACCATCATCCATAATTCCAATGGTCACACCTTTGCCCGTGTATCCCAGCTCCCAGGCTTCTGCCACATTCAAATCAAGCCCAGGAGTGCCATCAGCTTGCCCGGTGTTGATCTGGTGGAGAAATTCAAAACAGAATCTCATTAGTTTGATGGTGTACAGTTTGTGTGTGTGTGTGTGTGTGTGTGTGTGTGTGTACTTGAGATGTTCTGCAGCAATTTGATATCCCAGGATCAGCCTAAAGGCCACATCTTCCATAAAGCAGTAATTCTGGGTGCTCTTTACACCTTCTGTAACCTTACCTGTCTGTCTTTTTCTTTTTTTCATACACAATTGGTGTTTTCTGCTCTCTATGTGTGCACAAAAGTGATTTCAATCTCCCCACATTTACTAGCTAGATTGCTATGTTTTAATTCATTCAAAACACAAATCTTGGGTGTTTCCACTGTAGCTTTGTCCTGAAACAGGGTTAAGTGTTCCCTTCCATAACTTTTTGTTTTTATCTCACAGTGTGAATTTAGCACACATTATCTTGGATTATTCTTATTGAATATAATTTCCTTATTCAGTCACAATATCAGTTTGGGAGAAAACATGTCTTACCTCTGAAACTTCAGTAACACTGTATCAAGTCTTGCTCAAAAATATTTGTTAAAGGGAGTCAAATAAATACAGCTCAGCTTTAACAAATGTTCTAATACAGACCCCAAAATATAAAAAAAAAACCCAGGAGATGAAAAGGTTCCAAATTGATATGCATCTTTGTCCAATGAAGATTTTTCTCAAAGACGGCTTATAGGGAAGTAGGGAGGATAGCATGTGTACTTGGCCAAAGCCCCTGTGACCAATGACTATTTGGCTAGTACCAAAATGTAATAATATTGTTAGTGCTTTTTATAAAAGTTATTACTTGCTGGGTACCGGTGGCAAACGCCTATAATCCTGGCTATTCAGGAGGTTGAAATCTGAGGATTGCAGTTCAAAGCCAGCCCAGGCAAGAAAGTCTGTGAGACTCTTATGTCCAATAAACCACCAGAAAACTGGAAGTGGTGCTGTGGCTCAAGTGGTAGAGTGCTAGCCTGGAGCTGAAGAGCTGAGGGACAGCAACCAGGCCCAGAGTTCAAGCTCCATGACTGACAAAAAAATATTACTCTTCTTCCTCCAAGCACAGGTTAAGATGACATCTCTCTATGTCTCGTGTGTGTGTGTGTGTGTGTGTGTGTGTGTGTGTGTGTGTGTGTCTATGTGTGTGTATCTGTGTGTTTGTGTGTATGCAAGCCAGTCCTAAGTCTTGAACTCAGTGCCTGGGTGCTGTTCCTGAGTATTTTTTCTCTTTATAGAGCTAGAACTCTACCTCTTGTGCCAAAGCCTCACTTATGGCTTTTATTTTCCTTTGGTGGTTAATTGGAGATGAGATTCTCATGAACTTTCCTGCCTGGGCTGGTTTTGAACTGTGATCCTCAGATGTCAGACCTATGCTTGGCTCTCTCCAAGTCCTTTTATATCACAATGGTCACATGACTGGTTTGGGTTAATGGAATGTGAGCTCATGTGGCATTTTTGCACATCCAGTCAGCTTTACCCCTTTCTTTGCTGAGTGCTTATGGAAGCAGTCAGAGTGGATGGTTCAATATGAGTGAGAAACAATCACCATAGTTAAGATATGGAATCAGATGCCCCTTAGTAGATGAATGGATCCATAGATAAATGGATCCAGAAAATGTGATATATATATGCATATATATGTATATATATGCATATATATATATATATATATACAATGGAATTCTATGCTTCCATCAGAAAGAATGACACTGCACCATTTGTTAGGAAATGGAAAGTCTTGGGAAAAAAAATCATATTAAGGGAAATAAGCCTGACCCAGAGAAATATAGGTCCTGTGGTTTCCCTCATTTGCATTAATTAGTATATGTCTAGGGTAATTTTATCACATGAGCAGAAAAGCTCAAAAGCTATGTACATATGACCATCTAATATGATGCTAAGTGAAATGAACCCCGAGATATAGACACAAGGGGTTGGTCTTTGTTGTTGTAGTTTTTAATGTATTATGTGATTTTTTTTCCTTTGTATGTTTTTCCCCCTATGGTATATCCCCTTTTGTCACTGTACTTGATTTTGGTACCCTGCATCTTGTATATACATTTGTCTAACTTGGGGAGGGTAAAGGGAATAACAAAATGCTGAAATGATACCCACAAGGCAGTATGTTGGAAATGAACTTTACAACTTTGGGCAGGGTGGGTGGGGATGAGTGAAGAAAGTGGGGGGAGGGAAGGGATAGTGGGAGAACAACAAGGGAAGGGGTAACAATGCTTGACAAGAAATGTACTCATTGCGTTACTCATGTAATTGTAACCCCTCTGTATAGCATCTTTACAATAAAAATAAAATTAAAAAAAGTGAGAAACAAGTTTTGATTTTAATAAGCTACGGTTATTTGTGGGTTGTTTGTTTGCTTCAGGAAGTTGATTGACGGCAATTGTTTTGGAAAGCACTAAGAAATGCCACTTTTGCTACTTCGGTTTCTGAGTTCTTTTGCTTGCCCCTTGTGAAACTACCAGATTTCTTTCCCTTGTGTCTATGACTTTTCATAATCCAAGGGTCCCGTTGGGACCCTTGGATTACTCTTCCCAGAACTTTGATTTGACCTTTACCTATTTTTTTTTGCAAGTTTTAGTTCATAAATGGGTGCAATTTTTCCATCTTGGAGAACATGAATAGCTATGAGTAGTAGTTCTGTCCCTAGGAAGCAATTCAAAAAGAAGGCTGATTCATATATATATATATATATATATTTATGAATTCTATGCCTCCATCAGACAGAATGACATCTATATACCACTGTATTTGATGTTGGTATAATTTGGGGAGGGGAAGGAAAAAAATTGTTTAAATGGGGATACAGGTTGACCCATTGCAACAATGAGATGAACAAGGCACTACGTTGAAAAACAAACTTTACAATTTAGGCAGGGGCGGGGGAGGGGAGGAGTGTAGTTGTGGAGATGGGAGGGAAGGGATGGGTAGGGGAAAAACAAAGGAGGCAACAATGCTTGATAAGAAATGTACTCATTACCTTGTTCATGTAACTATAACCCCTGTGTACAGTTATTTAACAATAAAAAACTTATAGAAAAAAAGAGGTTATCTGAGCCAGAGGCTGGATGACATCCTGATGATCATGAAGAAATAAACATATATTTTTAATGTGAAGGATGAAGAAGTAACAGAGAAACTCACCAGATACCACTGCTTTGTGAACAGGGGATCATTCATGTTGATGTCAATTTCATTGATGTCTCTGTACCCTCTCTTTTTTCGATCAAATCCTTCCTGTTGCAAGGCCATCTTTACCTGGAATGATATTACTAGTCAATTATCTATGGCAACCCATACATTTCTCTTTCCATAAATGCAAATTTCATTAGTAAATCATGTGGGTTTTCTTTTTTCTCAGAAAAAGGGAGTTCATCTTATATTGACTCTCATTTTATGATTATTTTCTCAGAGCATTTACTTGTGGCTACATCAGACAAACAAGGCCTTGGTGATGGCTCACAGAGAGTTTCCTTAAAGTAAGATTAGATGGAGAAAAGTGCTTTTCAGGAAGATGAAGTGGTAGAGGACATTAAATGAAACAAAGCAAGAACATTCTGTTAAGGAGAGAGAAAGGTGAGGGGTGAAACTTCATAGCTCATATTTCTGGAAGTCTTCCCAGTCTTTACCTTTATTGATAGTGTTATTGTATTTGGGAGTCAGCTAACAAAGCAAACAAAGAAGCAAAGCAAAATAAAATGAAACCACCCTCTAGAAAGCCAGCAAGTCCTATTGTGAAGCTCAAGAAGGTAAGCGAGAGACCTTTGAAAAGAAATTGATGGATGGCACCCACTTTCCTACTACTCACACTTTCCTTTTGGGAGTCAGGCAGAATCCCAAGCTAACTTGGATAGACAGGAAACTTTGGAGCTAATTTAGTTCATGCAGACTCTGGACCATGATGAGGCTTTGTCCCTATCAGGAAGCTTTCTTCCTCTTAGCCTTTGACTAATAATCAAATGATTACCCAATAGCTCTGGTCAATCTGAACATCTCCAAAATCAGGAACTAAGTCCATGTATAAACCAAACACATGTTGAATGTTTACTAATATATTTTATGATGCATCATTTATTTTTCTTCTTTCTAACTTTCCTCATCATCTTTGAGGAGGTGTCTATGAGTCCATTGGTCCTGTGTTTGTGGGACTAAAGTTCTGAGCAATATCTGATGTGAAGGCACTGAGGTCTTCCTAGGCCACAGGGTGCCTCCATGGCTATCTCCCCCAGGATTTGCATCTTGGGAAAATGCTGCAAGGACAAATGCTCATTCCAAACGCTCATTCATCAGATACTCCCTATGAAGGATCCTGGCTATAATTATTACCACAACACCTGCTCTGGACATTTTCAAAACTAACATCTCAGTGTCCCACTAAGGGTCTCTTCAGCATGGGAAAGAAGGAACTTGAGTTTAGCCATTGGGATTTTCCCATTTTGTTCCCTCAATGAAGCCTTTATCTTCTCTATTCATTAAAGGAACATCTTGATTGGCTTCCACTGAGGGATTCTCATTACATTAGATTACTATGAATTACTTCCTTGAGATATCACCTTCCCTCATTAGAATAGTGGAGAAACAGGAGTAACTACCTTGTAGAAGTTTGAAAACTTATCTATATGTTGTTCCCTAGCAGAATAAGAACAAAAAGACACCCATAACAACACATCTTTTTAAATAACAGTACAGGAATGACAGTTACAACCACTCCAAACTCAATTAGACCATGAGCACTTTAATGAAAAGACTGCTTAAATTCATTTGCATGAAATTAATTTTTAATTTTGTAAATGAGATTTTAATGAAAACCAGTAATGCTGGGGAATGCTACAGTCTCTGGATACCATTGCTCCTTGGAACTTGGAACTTGAGGAATTTGGAGCCTAAAAGAGCATTTGGAGTTTATCAGTCCACTTCCTGTCCTCAGTGAAGGTCAGGGTTATACTTCATGAAGATGAAAACCTTAAAAGTATGTTCATGCCAGGTGCTGGAGGCTCACATCTGTAATCCTAGCTATTTAACCACCAAAAAGCCAGGAATGAATCTGTGGCTTAAGTGGTAGAATACTAGCTTTGTGCAAAAACAAAATTCAGGGATAGTGACCAGGCCCTGAGCTCAAGCCCTAGGTCTAGTATTTAAAAAAAGCATGTTCACATCTAAGTAATGGGAAAACAGTGTTTTAGGCATCACCACATAACTATCAATTGTTTGTATTGTTAGAGGTTTTTGTCTGATGTTAATTTCTATTCACATTTAATTTTCACACAATCAAGTCTCATGCTATAGATAAAATTGTGTATTCTTTTACCTGAGTATCTTACCATAAAATTTTAATATGCTATTATACAGTCATCATATCTTAATTTGTATATATCTATAGAGGCAGGAAAAATGATTTATTCAACTATCTTCCTTTTACTGGTCATTTAGAATTTTTTCTATGATACCTGAAATTACTATGACAAAAGATGAGGTTATAAACTATTGTTAAAGACCTCTGAGACACAGAAATAGTGGGACAAAGGGTGAACCAATTCAACAGTGATTCTCACTAGATACTATGTTGGAAATGAACTTTACAATTTGGGTGGAAAGGAAGTTGGTGGGGGGAATGGGAGAACACGAGGGAGGAGGTAACATTGCTCAAAAAGAAATGTACTCATTATTTGACTTATATTAACTGTAACCCTTCTGTACATCTTCTTTACAATAAAATTAAAAAAAAACAGAAAAAGACCTGTTAGGAAGATTCCAATACTATAATTATATGTGTAATAAAATCCTTAATGTCAGAGAACTATTTTCTACTGTTTAAACTATATTCCTGACATAAACTACATCCCTCACATCTAAAAGTCTACCTGACTTATTCTCTTTCCTCACCCTGTAATGATTACTATCACCATTTGGTTGCAATACTAACTGACATGCCTACAATTGAATCATAGCCTTTTCGACTCAAAAATCATACATGGTTAACTTTGGAATTTAGGCTTAGAATGATCCCCCAAATTGAACCATTGTCCAAATATTTGGAAAATAAACAAAGTAAGCAAAATTACAGGAGATTGGGAGTAAATTTGTTACTGATTATTATTTTATGGAACATGAACTGATAGGGAGTTGATAATTTTGATTCAACTTTTAAACTTTACTTTGAAAAATGTCCATAAATGTTACAGAAGCTATTCATTCCTTACCCCTTCCAGTTCTTCTTAACTAACTATTTCTCAGTGGTGCTTTCCATATATCTTCAATGCACAACCTATGGACCATACTGGAATGGAGTATGGTTTTTATAGCTAACATTTAAATACTATTTTGCAGCTAACTACTGAAATACACTGAAAGTATAGGAAAGGGAGGTTTAGAAACCATTGTCCATAAAAAGATGGTTGAGTTATTCAGGTTGACTAATACTAAAGGACAGGAGCTTTCCATTAAGTCATATTGCCTGTTCCCAAGGGCACATGACATAGTCAATCTTCCAGTATCTGGGACATCTTAACCAGGTATATAACTCTCTAAAGACCTGAGCCATGTTCACTTCACTACTGGGTTGATAATTAAACAGCTGTTAATTAGCACTCAATGTACTAGGTAGGCAGGGGCCAGGAGAAAGGAAAGCAAAGGGAAATATGGTCCAAATGAAATGAGGTACAGTGTTAAAAGAAGTGAGTACAATAAAAGAATCATAGCTGGGTGCACTGGCTCACACCTATTATCCTAGCTTCTCAGAAGGCAGAGATTGGGAGGATAGTGTTTCAAAGTCAGCCTGGGCAGAAAAGTTCATGAGACTGGATCTTAACCAATAATGATGCTGGGAAGGTGGCTCAGTGGTAGAGCGCTTGCCTTGCATGCAAGAGGCCCTGGGTTCGATTCCTCAGCACCACATAAGCAAAAAGAAAAAAGCCGGAAGTGGCGCTGTGGCTCCAGTGGTAGAGTGCTAGCCTTGAGCTGAAGAGTTGAGGGACAGCGCCCAGGCCCAGAGTTCAGGCCCCACGACTGGACCCAAAAACAAACAAAACAAAACAAAACAAAACCAATAATGATGGTGATGATGATGATGATAATAAAACAATAAAAAGGTGGTTCATGCCTGTTATCTCAGATGTGTAAGAAACATAAATAGGCGCATCAAGATCCAGGCTTGCTTGGATAATAAAATTATAATTAAAGCAAAAATGACCAGAGACATGGCTTAAGTTGTAGGGCATCTGCCTAATAAGTATGAGGTCCTGAGTTTAAACCCCAGTACTACCAAAAAGAGAAAGAAAAGAAAAAGAAAATGCACAAATACCATATTGCTGAAGCTTATTAATTAATGATTCTGAGAATTGAGGTCATACTTTGGTTCTGAGTCCTCAAAATAGATCAGTGGAGTTGTGCTCATGATTGAGAAGAGCTATTATCTGTAAACAGAAAGAAACTACATGGACTTTAATATCCTGTCTTCTTTCTTGCTCTTGTAACATCTGTAACTGAACTAGTAGACTTTTGGGCCTATAAACAATTTGCCTCCATCCATCACAATTTGTGCAAGATAGTTTGCATGGCTGTGTGTTTTACTCTTTAAAACTCTACCTCTTTTCTCCCTTCCTCAGAACATAATCCAGTTGCTACAGGACTTTGTGAATATGGATAGTACAATTCAGCATTTTTTTAAAAGACCTAGAACAGGATAAATGCTTTTGTTTTCTTTCATAGTTGTTGACTATGTCATTGATTGTATCACAATGAGGCAGATTAGAGAAACCCTCTTCTCCCCAAAGCACTGGGGTAGTAGTAAAGCATTGTTAAAGAACTGTTAAATACTGTTAAACCACTGCTAATGTTATTGATAAACCTGTAGTTTAAGTACGCCTTTAATGTTTATTTTTTTCTTCAAATAAGATATGTGTCAAATGATACTGAAGCTGGTGCCTGGCTATCTGAACAAAGGACTATCAGCTATGCAGTCTGGTGGGTTGCTCTCCTGCTTGCATTGGCTGCTTGAGGAAGCTACATCACACACAGTTGCTTGCTGTCAAAACACAGCTCTGGCTTTTGAAGACCCTGCTCCAGCCCTGACTGTTTCAAACAGACTGTGCTGAAATTTTTCATTACCACAAGCTCCAGTAAACTCTAGATGTTATTTATACCCAAGCCAGAGGGAAGATCAGACCCACCAGAAAGCATGTGACTGATACAAACATAACCCTTAGTTTGCACGAGGAACTTATGTATTAGGTGCAGGTGTAGTCCCTTTTGCTAATGAGGGACTGTGACATTACTGGTGCAAACATAATCCTTCATTTCCATTAAAGATTGTTATGATTTGTACATGTATCTTTGCCACATCCCCCTTTGGAATATTTATCAACCTGTTTTTCTCACTTCATGAAACAGCCAGGAGACGCCCTCCTGTTATGACTCCTGATGGTGTAGTGTTAGGAGCAACAAAAGGCTTCTATTGATTGGTCTTTATCACATTTCATCTTCCTCAATAGTACAGCTGAGTGAGCTGATAATAGGAAGAGAGAAGATGACAGGAGTGACCGCAGTGATGAATCTGGTGGCAGCTCCTGCTCTGGCAGCAACAGCACCAAGGACAGGAGTAGGACAATAAGAGGGCACCGGAGCATTCCAAGGAGCAGCCAAGGCAGGAAGGCCTTGGACCAGAAGCTGTGGAATGAGATGAGTGACCTTGGTCATTGGAAAAGTTCCAAAGAGTTGCCAAGCTTCCAGGTTCAACTTCTCAGACATCCTAGGCTTGAGGGTTGTAACACTTGCCACTTTCAGGGCTGGTGATCCTGACAGCTTAAGAGCTACCACACTTGGCATTGTAGGGCTGAGGATCTCAGCACCTGAGGCCTGCACATGAGCTAGAACACTAGAAGCGGCTACTCATTGCTGTTTGCTACTATTTGCTATTTCTGGAAGCCTAGGATTATACTAAGCTATTTGTCAGGGCCTGCTGATTATTAAAGTCCAGAGTGGGGCTGGGAAGGTGGCTCAGTGGTAGAGTGCTTGCCTTGCATGCTTGAGGCCCTGGGTTCGATTCCTCAGCACCACATAAGCAAAATGAAAAAAGCTGGAAGTGGCACTGTGGCTCAAGTGGTAGAGCGCTAGCCTTGAGCTGAAGAGCTGAGGGACAGCGCCTAGGCCCAGAGTTCAGGCCGACGACTGGACCCCTCCCCCCCCCCAATAAAATAAAGTCCAGAGTGTTATATTTCCAACTGGAGTGCCTAGAGCCATAAGTATGGCTTCTAAAGCTTGAAGTAACAGGCATCTGGCTCTCAGGGCTTGCTTTTACTCTAGTCCCCGGGTCTCAGATGGTAAAGGCTACAGGGCCCTTTTCCTCCTCCCACTCAAAATTCCTATCTGTGTAGAGCAAAAGGACCCCAGTCAACTGACTGGAAACAACACTTGTGTTCTGTACCACTAAGAATTGTTTTAAATCCTCAAAGAAACAACTGCCTGATCAGTAAGTGGGCTAAAGACTTAAAGAGAAACTTCTCTGAAGAGGAAAGAAGGATGGCCAATAGACACATGAAGAAATGCTCAACCTCTCTAACCATAAAAGAAATGCAAATCAAAACAGCATTGAGATTCCACCTCACCCCAGTTAGAATGGCTCTAATCAAGAACTCTAATAACAACAGATGCTGGAGGGGATGTGGCCGAAAGGGAACCCTACTGCATTGTTGGTGGGAGTGTAAACTTGTTCAACCACTCTGGAAAGCAGTATGGAGGGTCCTTGAAAGACTCCACATAGAGCTCCCCTATACACTTCTAGGCATTTACCCAAATGATCACAAACAAGGCCATACTAAAGCTACCAGCACAATGATGTTTACTGCAGCATTATTTACCACACCTAAGAGATGGAACCAACCCAGATGCCCCTCAGTAGATGAAAGGATCAAGAAAATGTGATATATATATACAATGGAATTCTATGCCTCCATCAGAAAGAATGACATCACCCTATTTGTTAAGAAATGGAAGGACTTAGAAAAAATTATATTAAGTGAAGTAAGCTAGGCCCAAAGAAACAATAACTAGTATACAAGTAGGATAATCTTACCAGACAAGTAGAAAAGGTCAAAAGCTATGCACATATGACTATATAAGATGTTGCTAAGTGAAATGAACCCCAAAATAGGGACACGAGAGGTTTTTTTTTCTATGTTGCTGTTATTTTTAAAGTACTTATAATGTACTATGTGATTTCTTTTGTTCCTTTTGTATGTTCTTCCCCTACGGTATAACCTCTGTTTTTACCATATTTGATTCTGGTACCTTGCATCTTGTATATACATTTTTCTAATTTGGAGACGGGAAGGGAAACAACAAAATGCTGAAACAAGGATACAGGTTGACCTTGTATGTACAAGAGGTACAAGACACTATGTTGAAAACAAACTTTACAACTTGGGGTGGGGGGAGAGGAGGGAGGAGTTGGTGAGGGAAGGGATGGTGGGGGAAAAACAAAGGAAGGAATAATAATGCTCAAGAGGAAATATATTCATTACCCTATTCATGTAACTCTAACTCCTCTGTTCAGTATGTTTACAATAAAAATGTATATTAAAAAAGAATGGTTTTATTTACCATGGTTATGGGGTAAATTATGTACTCCTGAAAGCCATACTAGCTTTCTAACCTCCAGCATTTATGGAAATAAAAATTAAAATAGCTGCACTTTGGCCAACAGGGAGCAAACTTTCCATGTGAACCTGAAATCACACTAGTCAGGCCATAGTTTGTCTCACAGACACAAGTTTAATTTTTCTTATTGTAAAAATACTGTACAGAGGGGTTGCAGTTACATGAGTAGGGTAATGAGTACATTTCCTCTGGAGCATTGTTACCTCCTCCTTTGTTTTTCCCCTACCGTCCCTTCCCTTCCTACCTCCACCCTGTGGACCCCACCTCCCCGCAAGTTGTAAACTTTGTTTTAACATAGTGTCTTGTACATCTCATTGTTACAATGGATCAACCTGTATCCTTATTTAAGCATTTTGTTATTTCCCTTCCCCTCCCCAAATTAGAAAAATGTATATACAAGATGCAGGGCACCAGAATCAAATACAGTGAAAACAGGGGTTATACTACGGGGGAGGAACATACCAAAGAAACAAATAAATCACATGGTACATTATAAATATGTTGAAAACAATAGCAAGAAAGAAAAAAACCACTTGTGCCCCTATCTTGGGGTTCATTTCGCTTAACATCATCTTATATGATCATATGTACATAGCTTTTGACCTTTTCTGCTTGTCCTAAACTTATACTAGTTATTGCCAATAAGAGAAACCATGGGACCTATGTTTCTTTGGGTCTGGCTTACTTCACTTAATATAATTTTTTTCCAAGTCTTTTCATTTCCTAACAAATGGGGAGATGTCACTTTTTCTTATGGAGGTAGAGATTCCATTGTATATCTCTATCTCTATCTATCTATCTATCACATTTTCTTGATCCATTCATCTACTGAGGGGCATCTGAGTTGGTTCCATATCTTAGCTATGGTAAATAATGTTGCAATAAACATCGTTGTGCTGGTAGCCTTAGTATGGCCTTGTTTGTGATCGTTTGGATAAATTCCCAAAAGTGGGATTGCTGGGTCATGGGGGAGCTCTATGTGGAATCTTTTGAGGAACCTCCATACTGCTTTCCTGAGTGGTTGAACAAGTTTACATACCTACCAATAATGCAGTAGGGTTCCCTTTTGGCCACATCCCAACCAGCATCTGCTGTTATTAGAGTTCTTGATTATAGCCATTCTAACTGGGGTGAGGTGGAATCTCAATGCTGTTTTGATTTGCATTTCTTTTATGGCTAGAGAGGTTGAGCATTTCTTCATGTGTCTATTGGCCATTCCTATTTCCTCTTCAGAGAAGTTTCTCTTTAAGTCTTTAACCTACTTATTAATTGGGCAGCTGTTTCTTTGAGGATTTATTTTTGGGGGATTTAATTTTTTGAGTTCTAAGTATATTTTAGATATGAGGTCCTTGTCTATTTTATGGTTAGTGAAAATCTTCTCCCAATCTGTAGGCTTTGTATTGATCTTGCTAGCTATGTCCTTTGACATGCAGAAGCTCTGCAGATTCAGGCAATCCCATTAGTCCAACCTTTCTTTGATTTGTTGTGTTTCTGGACCTTTATTAAGAAAATTTTGGCCTGTGCCAAGGAGCCCTAGAGTTTCTCCTATTCCTTCCTGTAATGTTTTCAGGGTGTCTGCTTTGACTTTGAGGTCTTTGATGCATTTGGATTTGATTCTGGTAAAGGGTGATATATAAGGATCTAGCTTTAATTTTCTACAGGTCTTTAACCAATTTTGCCAACATCATTTATTGAGGAGGCTGTCTTTCTTCCATTCTATTTTTTTTAGCTCCCTTATCAAAGATTAGGTGGTTATAGGTCTGTGGGTTCATTTGTGGGTTTTCAGTTCTATTCCATTGGTTCTGAGGTCTGTTCTTTTGCCAGTACCAAGCTGTTTTGATTGCTATGGCTTTGCAGTAGAGTTTGAAATTTGGTATTGATATTCCTCTAATACTGTTCTTTCTGCTAAGGATTGTTTTTGCTATTTGGGGTCTTTTGTGTTCCATATGAATTTTTGGATTGCTTCTTCTCTTTTATTGAAGAACGAGGGTGGGATATTGATAGGTATCACAGTGAATATGCAGATAGCCTTTGGCAGCATTGCCATTTTCATGATGTTAATCCTCCCAGTCCAGGAGCATGGGAGGATTTTCCACTTTTTTAGTTCTGCTTTAATTTCCTTTTTCAGGTTTTCAAAGTTTTCATTGTAGAGGTCCTTCACTTCTTTAGTTAACTCCTAGGTATTTTATCCTTTACAAAAGGAGTTACTTTCCAGATTTTAGCCGTGCTCTTCTTGCTATTGGCATACAGAAAAGCCATTGACTTTTGAGAGTTAATTTATACCATGATACTTTGCCAACTTTCAAATCAGATGGAGTAATTTGGGAGTGGAGTCCATGGGATTCTTTAAATACAAGATCATGTCATCTGCAAAGAGGGAGAGTTTTACTTCATCTTTCCCTATTCGGATCCCTTTATGTTTGAATCTTTTCTTATTTCTGTAGCTAAGCATTCTAATACTAAATTGAAGAGAAGTGGAGAGAGTAGACATCCTTGTTTCATTCCTGAGTTTAGAGGTAATGGCTTTAGCTTTTTGCCATTAAGTATAATGCTGGCTGTAGGTTTGTCATATTATATTGAGGAATGTTCCCTGGATTCCTACATTTTCCAGAGCCTTCACCATAAAGGGGTGTTGGATCTTGTCAAATGCTTTTTCTGCATCTATTGAGATAATCATGCAGACACAAGTCCTTCGATCTCTAACTTACAGATAAAGATTACTATTAGGAACAAGAACATGTTAGCCAGACTAAAGATTAGAGAAGTCTCCATTCTAAGTTCTCTGCAGACCTACTGACTGTTCCTTGATTGCACTTCATAATAGTCCCTCTAGCAACTATATACAGATATACATATATATATATATATATATATATATATATATATATACTCATACATATCAACTACATATAGCAACTAGCATGAATAGATGCTGCAGCACCAATCTAATAACACGTAACATACAGCCAATTGATGCAAGATGAGAGGTGCGGGGGAGAGTAAGTAAGGAGAGGTGATTCAAGTATGTTGCAAAAGTCTCCAAAGAATATGGATATTGTAATCTTGATTCACACTGACAGTTACTTAGCCTTTATTACAAACTATAAGACTTCCTTTCCATAATATGTCAAAAAATCAAACAAAACAAAATAGTAATGAAGTATCTCATCAAATACTTTAGCTAGAACACCATGGGTAGGTTTGAGCACACATTCACTTGAGATGCTTCCTTATGGGATACTAGGTTAAACTCAAGTCAGAAAGTCCCTCTGTCTCTTCCTCATCATTGCTGTCTTCTTGGGAAAGGGAAGAGGGTGTCCATCATTTTAGTGTAGGCTCACAGATGTGGATGGCAGACAGAGAGAGGGTCTTTTATTTCTCACAGGAAGTGCCAAAGGCATGGTTGGGGACTTACATTTCAAACACTGAGTAGGTGGGAAAACTAACACGATGAGGTTGGGTATCATTCATTGCAAGAGAAGGAGAATATTGGGTACAATAATGACTTCTACTTAGTAGCAAATTTTCAAAAGGAGGGAGCTTAGCCTTGTGGATGATAGTGTGGTCTTAGGACAGGCAGACTCCAGTCCTAGGCCCTGTTGTACTTGCAGTTCACTAACTTGAGAGCTTAGAAGATACTGAACCCACTTAGGGCTCAGTTTGCTCTCCTGTGAACTGGGGATGAGCCCTAATAATAACTAACATGAGTGGAGGAGTGATGATGTGCTGGGCAGGACTCTAATATTTCATGTACGTCATCTCAGTTATTTTGCATTACCATCACAACAGGCTGAGAATAGAGGCATGAAGAAAGTAATGGCTGGGCGAGAGTCACACAGCTTGCCAAGGGTAGAGTCATGCTTCATGCCTGTCAGCTTGGATGATGTCCCTC
Source organism: Dipodomys ordii (assembly GCF_000151885.1). Taxonomy (NCBI): domain Eukaryota; kingdom Metazoa; phylum Chordata; class Mammalia; order Rodentia; family Heteromyidae; genus Dipodomys; species Dipodomys ordii. Next base: position 8,466,823 of record NW_012267315.1, read on the forward strand.
CCGAAAATCAAATGTTGAAGTCTTGATCCCTAGTGTCTCAGAAGGTGCGTGTACTTGGAGACTGTTTTTTAAAGGTGTAAGATTAACACCAGGTTGACAATAAAATTAAAGAAAAAGATATAAGGTAAAATGTAGACATTAGGGTGGGATCTAGTCGAACATGACTGCAGTCCTCTTAAAAGGAATTAAAGGACACCGGTACGAACAGAGGGAATGGTGTGAGGACACAAGGGGGAAGATTGTTGTTTACATGCCAAAGAGAATGACCTGGAACAGATCTTCCCTTCATAGTCCCATCAAATCCCAGTTCTGCCCACATCGTGGTCTTAACCTTTGATTTCATAACTTACTGTTGTACAAACATCCTGGCTTGCTATTCAGAATGAACCTGGCTGACCAATATAACATTGGGCAATCTACCAGCAGGGCCTGAAGCTTGTTCTACAATTCCACATTTCTCCTCTGTTCCCACTTCCTGTTTGGGTGTGGTGAGACTCAAAGGAGACCACGCTCACAAGACAACTGCCCACAGCAAGGACCAGCAATCACGGTTAAATTCCAGCAATCACTGTTAAAATTGTCAACCATGTTGCAGTATTTCAGATGATGTAGAATGGCAGTGGGGTGTTGACTTCCCTTGTTCCAAGCCATGGCTTGTATTTCAAAGTATCCCATAGTGCCTATGCTGCATAGAGCCTGCTCTTAGCTGATTAAAGAAAATAGAATTAAACATGGGAAGAGAACAAGTTGGAGTTCATTCCTGTGCATTTCTCAATGTTTGTTTTAAATACTCTTTTTAAAAGGTTACTTTTGATTATTAAAGTCTATTAGGGAAACTAGAGCCAGTGGAGGAGAAAAGTAACATGACTGGAGACAAATAAAATGGCAGAAAAAATACATATGTTAAAAAAGTCCACCTCAGATGTCTATAAATAAATTGTAATTCTTTTTTTAAATTGTACTTCTTAAAGAAGAAATGAATACTCAAGTTGATAAAAACACATGTCAAATGTTACTTGACTATAACATTATTGGAAAGCTAAACATTGTGAAAGCTATAAATGTCCATTAATGGGGAAATGGATAAATAAATTGGAGTACATGCAGACCAGGGAGTACTGTACAGCTTTCATGTTAAACACCTTTAGTAATCAGGAAAGGCAAATCAAAAGTACTTTAGAGATTATCTCTAATCAGGATGGCTATCAAGAAGCATGTATGGAATGGGCTGTAATGATTCACATCTGTAATCCTAGCTACTCAGGAGGCTGAGATCTGAAGATTGTAGTTCAAAGCCAGCTGGGCAGGAAAGTCCACAAGACTCTGATTTCTAAGTAACCACCAAAAAAAGTCAGAAATGGAGCTATGGCTCAAGTGGTAGATCACTAGCCTTGAGCAAAAAAGCCCAGATCCTGAATTCAAGTTCCAGGACTGGCACACACCTACACACACACACAGACACACAAGCACACACACACACACACACACACACAGCATATATGAAAATGTATACAGGGCCATACACATATTTATACAATCAAACTGACTGAAGTAAGGCAGATTTAGAAGTGGATCCCTGTGGTATAACTCCTTCCACCAATGAACTGACAGCTTAACAAAATGAATACCAGGAAACTGAAACATGTTTTGTCTGAGTGGGCGTGGGGCTTAAGTAGAGGAGGGGAAGATGAATGGAGGGAAGAATGGTGAGCCAATACAGTCAGCATACACAATGTACACATGTGAAAATGGAACCACATAACACAGGCTATGAGTGGGGTTGAGATAGATGAGGGGGAGAATGCTGGAGGTGACACTGATCAAGATACACTGTACTCATACATTGACATGCTGAACTGAAACCCCTTTTTACAGCTATTCCAAGATAATAATAAAGTAGGACCTAAAAAAGTACGGTGGGGCTCACAGATAAATTGAAAGATATGTTTAGAGAGTTCTATATATATCCTGTTCCCCCACCACCATGAATAGCTTTCTCCATCACCAATTTTCTCATCCAAAAGACCCTATGTTGAGGCATCTTGATAGCTTAGAGCCCACATTTGACACCAAGTTTCATTGTTGGGTCTCCTTTTTCTGGCTTTGCCTTTCTAAGGCAGAGTACAATATCAATTTGAACTGATAAGCTAATGTGACCCTCTGAACAAGAAACTCCCCAAAGCCATAATGGAGGTGACATGGGATATTACAAAAGAAAGAGGCCTCTCCTAGGCTCGGATGTTCTAGCTCATCAGCTCTCCTAGTAAATTCTGGCCTTGGATGTCAAGATCTAAGCAGAGATTTTGATTGAGCAGAGTGCAGGAGTGGGGTGGGAGAGTGTTAGGACCTGATCCTGGGAGCTCAAGCACTGGTGGGGAAGGGCAGGAAGCAGGTGGCTGACAGTAAGGGAGCCTGGCTGCTTAATTTCCTCCTTGAGCAGGCAGGTATGACTTTTTGGAAAGCCCAATTATGCACAAATCACATGGCTTAAGTTTCAAAAGAACACCGAGTTAAGCTACAATTATGGCTGAATGCACAGTATTGATTGCCCTCATTTAGAAAGGTTTGCCCACCTTGCAAAAAATGAAAAAGATCAATTGAGGAAAGAAGATATGGCTGCATGCCTCTGACCACAGTTCCAGCCATTGCGTCTCAGTGACAAGATATTAACAAATTGCTATCTATCATCTAAAGCCCTGCACACAGGCAGTGCCATGAGATAAATCAATGCAATTAAGGAGGAAGCAAAGATGTTTCTAGTGGAGCATGTGTAACAAAACACCACTGAAGTCTCAACTCACTAGTTTGCTGGAGTGTGTGTATTGTAATTGAGGTCATACTTTGGTATGAACTTGAACTCCCCCTTGTTCCTGTTATCAGGGTCATGGTGGAGAATGTTATGAGTTGGGTTTAGGGGAGTAAAGAATATCAAAAGAGGGCAGGCACTTGCCAAATGTTAAGGTAGGGCTGCTAGACTAGAGGATCACAGCAGCCAGAATGCCTTAAATGTCAAAATGATATGGTCCTTTCCAGACAAATTTCTTGAGGGGAGCTCATAAAAGAAGCAAAACAAGGCTAAGCCACTATGATATTAATAGAGCTCTGGACACACACACACACACACACATACACACACACACACACACACACTAACACACTACAACATTCTAGTGAGATTGAGTTACTGAGCTATATGGACTGGTCGGTTTCCTTCCTTTAAAAATGTTATTATAAAAATTATACTTAAGTAGTGGTATAAAGGGGTTTTGATTCAACATGTCAATTTGTCAATACATTGTCTTGTTCAATATCACCTCTTTCATCATCCCCCCATCTGCTTTATTTTCCATCACTAGTAGGCAGAAGGACTTTAGTATAACAAAGAAAGGTCCTGGAAGGACAAATGGGGTGGGGAAGAAGGAGGAAAAAAAGTCTCTTACCATCTCCACTCCAGATGTGACTACCAGTCCACTGGGTTCAGCACCTCTTTGGGAAGGTGCTGGTAGGATCAAGGTGGGGAATAGTGTCTTCAGGCCATCAGAGGCCTCAGAGAAGGTGCTCAAGACAATGCTGGGAGTGAATATGCATCAGTATGTCATAGCAGCCCATTTCTGTAGTTTTGTCTTGTATAGCTTCCATAATGATGCTGGTTAGGGTAGTGAAATGACTGGGCTACAAGATTCTCCATTCTATACAGAAGTAGGGAAAGAAGGGCTCAATCATGTGCTTCTGGAGACTGGCACCACCATCTTATTGAAGATGGACTGCAGCTTCATTCAATTATGTTTTCAATGGCTGGTAAGCTTCATGTGAAAGAGCTTATAGCATCAAGGCAGCCTGGCTTAGTCCTGTGGGGCATGTCCCTCGATTCTGTTTCCATGATCACAGGCAAATGATGATACCCTGGTCCCAAATGCTTCTATGGGTGATGGTAACAGGAATTGGGTGAAGGGCGTGATTCATTTTGATCCCAAATTATGACTCCCAAGTGCTGAGGACAGTACCCCTGTCCTAGATTTGAAGTCAGAGAACACTGGATTCAGGCTCTGCCATATTATGCTTCATATTTGTGCATGCTGTCTCTAATTAGTAGTCATACATTCTTCTTCTAGAGCAGTGATTTGGCCATTCCTGTCCCTCCCCCCCCCACATCTGCACTCTGGCCTTTGTAGAAAGCTTTTTGACCCTGGTGTACAGCATGGAAATGATGGAATTCTTGCCCATATAGGCAAGGATCAAATGAAATAAATGTCCTTTATTGGGAACTATGAAGCATAATATTCCTGTCATAATTATGATGAGGGAAGAACTGAGGGCAGCATTTAGGCCAGTGGTGCACACAGTGTAACTTGCAAGGCAAGAGCTTGCCAGCCCTGAGCTCTGCATGCACACAGACCAAACTTCGTCACAAAAGAGTTAAGCTTTAATTTTACACAGTCATTATCCAAGTTGATTACACCTCTATTTAAGAAGATTTGGAAAACAAGTCCTCTGGGAAGGACAACACATGCAGGTGTTCTCACTCACACGGGTGCAGGCCCTCATTCATTAGACAGCTTCTCTCCATGGTGATGGTTGAGGTAGGTACAAGGAAGGGATGAGAGTTTATGGGGGAAAAATCAATTTTGGAAAACACAAACAATTTTCTGCAAGCTGAGGAAGAGCGCTGTGGGCTTCAACAACAAAGGATCAAGACACTTTCTTCCTAAGGAAGGATGAAGGTAAAGTTGGTGATCAGACCTGGGAAAGAGCCCTTGCCAGGTTGTTTGCTTCTCCAGGATGCAGGAGAAGAATGTAGCCACCCCACTTACTTGCTCTATAAAAGGTTGCAGTATTGTTTCTTCATATATGTTCTCTCTCTCTCTCTGTGTGTGTAGGGGTTGGGGGTGGAAGCTGACTGCTATAGAATATACATGGATTCTTAAAAATGCAGTATTCTCTTTCCATCTTTGTCTTCCTTTTTTGTTTGGTGGTATTGAGATTTGATCTCAGAAGCTCATGGTTGAACCACCCCTCCACCCTTTGGTCTTGAGGTTTGACCTGAGCCTGACCTTGAGCCATGATCCTCTGACCTATGCCTCCCTCATTTCTAGGATAACAGGCATGAGCTACCATGCTTGGCTTGATTATTTGAGATGGAATCTCATTGATCTTTTCCCTAGACTGGCCTCAAACCAGGATCCTCCCAATGTCTGTCTTACAAGTAGCTGGGATTTCCTTTTCTAAAATGAACAAACACTGAAGAAATCTTTTTCCCCAATTAGGACAATGGACTAAAAAGTTAAAAGAAGAACCAGGTGGCTCATACTTGTAATTCTAGCTACTCAAGTGGCTGAGATCTCAGGATCTCAGTTCAAAGCCAGCCCTGGCAGAAAGCCTCTGAAACTCTTATCTCTACTTAACCCTAAAAAGCTACAAGTAGAGGTGTGGTTCAAGTGGTAGAGCATTAGCTTTGAGCAGAAAAGCTAATGGGCAGTGCCCAGGCCCTGAGTTCAAGTCCCAGGATCAGAAAAGAAAAGTTAAAGAGAAGAAAGATTCACTTCTTTTGTCTTTTCTTCCTTGCATGTTTTCTCCTTTGTCAAGTCTTGTCAATTCTTCTCCCTCTTATGTTTCACTAGTTGTCAACGGAACAGTTCCAAGGTGACAGAGGAGACAAGAAATGTGTGTTCAAACTGCTATTGGCTTATGTCTGAAATATTTGGGGACTGGTGAATGTGCAACCCCAGCAGCAGGCAGCTAGAACATAATTCATATGCCAAGCCAAGCAGCTACGAATGAAAACACCAGTAAGGAATAAAGGTCAGAGCTATTGATTCTTAACATACTTCTTCTCATGCACTGGGCACTCGGCTATGGGTGTTAATGAGCCCTAGCACAGCCATGCAGAACAAATGAAGAACGTAACAAATAGACTTTGCAGCAGCCCTCCTGCAAGGCACAGAACCATCCAGACACTTAGATTTACCCTTTGAGAAATAGCAGAAGAAAATATTTTTTTTTGTTTAGAAGTGGCTTGGTTTCTCATGCCTGCTGTAGCCAATTGCCACAAATTCAGTGGCTTACAAACAGATGAACGATCCAGGTGCCAGTGACTCACACCTGTAATCCTAACTACTCAGGTAGCTGAGATCTGAGGATCAAGGTTTGAAGCCATCCCACTTAGGAAAATCTGGGAGACTCTTATCTCCAATAAACTACCAAAAAACCAAACCAAACCAAGCCAAAACAAAAAACAGAAGTGGAGCTATGGCTCAAGTAGTAGAGTCTTAGCCTTGAGCAAAAAGAAGCTCAGGGACAGTATCCAGGCCCTGAGTTCAAGCCCCAGGACTGGCACACACGTGTGTGTGTGTGTGTGTGTGTGTGTGCACATGTGTGCATGCACGCACACACACATGCACACATACACACTTGCATGAACTTCTGGGATGAACAGAGCTGACACTGTGAAAGCTCTTAAGGAGAGGACCCGCTTTTTTGTTTTCCATGACTTCTAGAGATTTCCTGCATTTCTTGGTTCATGGCTCCCTTTGTCCATCTTCAAAGGTGGCAACTGTGGGTCAAAGTACTCTGTATACATGTGAATGTAGAAATGGGGAGATGAACCTGGGTATATTGCATCTAGTGTATTACTATTTTAAGTCACAGTGTGTCCAGGGTATTTGAAAGAAGTAGGATAAGAGTGTTCACAGTGAGGGTAGAAGGATACTCCAGCCCAGTTCTGCAAGTCCTTTAGTTCCATTTGGAACTTGGCAAAGGGCTATGCATGGCTAACATATGTCTCAGAAGGTGACTTAATTTATAGGCAGACCAAAGGCTACCCACCACTGGGTCTGGGTTATACTGGTTCAGATATAGCTTCTTGCTTAAAAATAAGTAAATCAGAAAACAGAAGCCTACATGGGAAAACTGAGAAAGAATATTAAGAATAAGGGAAACAAGAGAGGGAGAATGTCAGGTTGAATAGTCAGGGAAAAGTATTACATTAAAAATAACCAGACATCAGAGCCAGAACAGAGTCTGTTGGCATGTTGACATAAATCAAGGTTGTAATGAAATGGGAGTCCAAATCAATAAGACAGATATGAATACACACATCAAGATAAGAAAAAAGTAAACTGATGAAACATAGAAATTGAAAGAGGATGCTGAGCCTAAAAGCAAACTCTAAATTTGTTTTAAAAACAGCAAAGTTGACAATGTAGAAATGGTCAATGACAGTAAAGGGAAATTTTTCTACCAGAAATAGATGAAAATGTTGAAGGAGAAAATTACAAGAGTGTGTGACTCAACAGAGAAATAGATTTGACATAACAATTCTAGTTAATTTGGGATATGGGAATGTTCCTAAATGCTTTCTAGTAAAAAATTTACTAATGTGGAATGTGAATGGTCTAGAATCAAATAACCTTTAAATGAGGACCTAGCTGACTCTACCTTGAAGCTGCCTGTGTGTTTTTACTTCAGAAGCTTCAATGTCTCCTTAATGTAAGCCACAGAGTAGGAATTAGCGAGGGTGGAGGCGGTGATTTCTGTCCCATTTGGGTCTTTAGGTATCAGTCTTGGGGGGTGAACACTTTGCTTAAGAGTTTATAGCTGGTGGCTTTACTATATCCTGGTTTATAATAATTTGAGTAAGTGCCCACGAGTGCAGTTGCTGGATCATAGGATAATTCTATGTTTAATTCCTTGAGGAATTTCCACACTGCTTTCTAGAGTAGTTGAACAGGCTTACCTTCCCACCAACAGTGTGTTAGGGTTCCCTTTCGGTCACATCCTCTCCAGCATCTGTTACCATTTGTTTTCTTGATAATGGTCATCTTAACTGGGCTGAGATGGAATCTCAAAGTTGTTTTGATTTGCATTTCCTCAATGGCTAGAGACGTTGAGACTTTTTTCATGTCTATTGGCTATTTTTATTTCTTCTAAGAAGACTTTCATTACCTCATTAGCTCATTTATTAATTGGGTTGCTGGTTTATTCGAGGGTTTAATTTTTCTTTGTATATTCTGGATTTTAGGCCATTGTCTGATAAAAATCTCCCACCCTAAAGGCTGTAAAGCCACCAGCACAACCATGTTTATTGCAGCACTACACCATGGTCAAGGTACGGAACCAACTCAAATGTCCCTCAGTGGATGAATGGATCAAGAAAATGTGGTATATATACACATCATGGAATTTTATTCATCTGTCAGAAAGAATGATATTGTGCTATTTATAAATAAATTGAAAGACCTGGAAAAATTATGTTAAGCAAGTCAGGCCCAGAGAGACAATGGATGCATGTTTTTCCTTCGATGTGGAAACTAGATTTAGCTTATGAATGTATAAGTAAATATGTAATATTTACTATATTTACTTATTTACTTGTATGCAAGTGTATATAAATGTGTTTGCTGATCCCAGGGAAATCTCAAATAATATAATTTTTTAGAAAGGCAAAATCAAAGTTCAGTCAAATAAAACACAAGGAAATGGGTATTCAAAAGTGGTGGGGTTGGGTGGTCAAGGAGAAAGGGGTAGACAAATGAAGAAGAAGAAAGGGGGAAATTGTAGTCAAGAATCTATATATAGAGGGAAGGGGTGACATGGTACAAAAAGAAATGTACTCTGACTTACATAATTGTAACCCTCCTGAACATCACCTTTACAGTAATAAAAAATAAAGAATCCAATGTATATCCTAAAACATTAACAGGAGGGAGGGAAGGGGTAGGTAGGGGAGGGATGGGTGAGAATGTTGAAAGTGGTGACATTGTTCAAGATATATTATATTCATAAGCTGCTTTGAGAAATAGCAACTCCTTTGTACAATTGCTTGAAGGTAGTAATAAAAAGAAAATACATAAATTAATAAAACCAGTGAAGTTGCAAAAAAGTTTATAGCTAGAGGGTCAGTGTTTGAAGCCTGAGAGGAGCCATGTGCCATGTAATAAGCAATGTCATGTAGGGTTGGGCTGTGTGGAGGGAATGAAAGACAAATCCTTAGACTCAGTGATCCAAAATATTAACTGAAGACACATCCTTTGCCAGTATTCACTGTTACATAGGTATCTATGCTAGACGGAGCCCACAGTCTACCCATGGAGGTAGAATGTCTATGGGCCCATGGCTACTTGACTCAGACCTGGAGCAAGCGGATTGAGTTTGTAGATGAAACTGTTTGAACTCAATATCCCAAATTTATCATGAAGGACCAACTCCTCAGCTCAAGAATGTTCCTAACAATTTTCCTGGAAAACAACAAAACAAATACTAGAACAGACACAAAGCGCAGGTGTCTACAGCTGGAAAGGCTTACCACAATCTAAGGAAGATTAATAACACAAGATCTACACTTAGCCATATTCCAGAGGTTATTTGAATGCAGTGATAGAAACAAAACCCCAGAAGCTTCCAAAGAGGAAACAAAAATATGTTATATAAAGAAAAGCAAAGAAAAAAAAAGCAAGTAGTGCTAGGCCTTTTTTTCCAAAACTAAATGGTAAAAGCCAGTTAGTGATTTATTCAAGAGGTCAGTGTTTGTCTAAACAAACCAAACCAGGATATGGTAGTTTTAAGTCACTATTTTATCATGCTCACAGATTCTGTAGGCCAGGAATCTTGGAGATGGCATAGAAGGATGTTTTGTCAGTAATATTATATCTGGGAAAGCTGAAGGCTACATAAATGATGAAGGTGATAATTTCTGGTTAGACTCTCAGGATGAATCTGGTAAAATAAACAATAACATTTTAGTCCTACACATTTGCTGCCTTTCTCATTTCCTATCTACAGCCAGGGGGGTCGCAGAAGAGCCACAGGGCCAGCTAGGAGAACTATTTTTGCTCTTCCCAAACATTCTAGTCCTGGATTCTTCACATAGTTGCAAGTGCTTTTTCTGTAAGTAGAGCACAACAGTGCTTTAGCCTGGATTTCAAAGTTTCAGAATCTTGCCCACTTTTGTTAGCATGTTATATCCATCCTCTGCTGATCAAGACAGGCTAGCCTGCCTACTAAATCTTCACTTGTCCCCATGTGTCTCCTGTCTAGGGCACAGATACTCATATCTCGATGTTTTCTCGTGTGTGTGTGTGTGTGTGTGTGTGTGTGAAAATAATGACACATAAACCCATTCCTCATCCTCCCATTCCTTGATATTTGTGACATTTCCTGGTGACAACCATCTTTAGTTTTGGTCACATCTATTGTAAATGGATTGAACCATATACAATTATTTATCCCTGAACACTGAATGTTTCATACACTTTGGTGCCGAATTGCCATTAAATTACAATTTTCTTGGGGGCACAACCAAATCAATGTGAAAAATACTTTCCTATTCTCAGGGAGATAGAATAAATGACTTCCATCCTATAGCTTTGCATTTATGGAAAGTGGCTATGTAAGGTCTTCTCAAGCCTACCATTATTCTCTGAGAGGTTATGATTTCTATCCACTCTCTTCTACTCCTAAACACAAACTAGATCATCCTCTGGTTAAACAAGCAAATGGAAAGTCATCAGCTTGCTTGTGCCTTGTCAGCATTTTAAAAAGCTACACGTATCATTGCATAGTGTGAAACTCAATTGCTTTTATGCAACTGTTTTTGTGGAATCTAAACAGTGCTGTATATCCTCAAGAAGCCTTCTAGAGAAGCATTTTATTATATTGTTTACTAGATCTCCCTAAATATTCTTAATGTAAAAACAGACAGTCTATCTTGATGAATTTATGAGTTTACCTGAATCACTTTGGAAGCAAGAAGCTAGGTGACATTCTCACGTCCCTCTGGAAGTACTGTCTTGAATTTTAAGGAGGTTGATTTGCTGAAAGTTCACCTATCCATTAAGACTCATCTGTTTTTCACTTGAATTGCAGGGCACAGTTATCTCCTAATTTTTCTAGTGGTAATATGGGTTCAGTTACTCTTTCAATATCTACCAAAGCTCTTTGTCAGTCTGGGTACTGTCCCCCAATACCAGCCTTGTTCCTTGTAATTAGCCCCCCTTTTATTTCTGAGCTTTTAGAAATGTCAGGTGCAAAGTAAGGGTCAATAATACATACATGTGCAGACAAAACAATTTGGTCAAGCATGGACCATAAGTAGGATCTTGCTTCTGCAAGATTGTGTTTTCTAATGACACTGAAATCATCTTGGTTTGTGAATTCTGTGATGCTCACATAATATCACAATGACAAGATCACCTAAAGGTGCATATCTTAAAACATTATAATTGTTAAGTAATGTATGACTGTATTTGTTGGAGTACATACACACATAATATATATATATATACATACATGATACACACACATATATTCTGTACTGGGTATTGAACTAAGGGTGTTGTGGTGGCTAGACAAGTGCTCTCTACCACTTGAGTCACTCCATCAGCCCTTTTTGCATCAGTTATTTTCAAGATTGGATATCAATTTATACTCAAGCTGCTGGATTGCAGTCTCTTATTAGCACTTCTCCTCATCACTGGAATGATAGGTGCATGCCACCACACTTAATCATTGGTTGATGGAATCTTGTGGAAAAAAAATACATATTTGCTGGGACTGGCCTCAAACTATGATTCCTCCCTTCTCATCGCTTCCTTTCATTTCCATCTCCCAAATATCTAGGATTACAAGATTAAGTAATTGCACCCACTATTTACTAGATTTAAAAAATAGTTAAACATATCTTTTAAAAAAGACATATTGGAGAAGGTCTTCTTCAGAATTGCTACTCTCCCGAAACGATGCTGTTTGAACAGGTGAAAAATTCACTTTAAAGCAAAAATAGCAATAGCAGCAAAAATATCAAGTTTCTTCTCAGAATAAAGAACTTGAGAGTTTCTGGACTGAGTTACCTGAGTCCAGTGAGAAAGCATCAAAATTCAGGTAGAAGGATAAAAAAGTAGCCACTGTTCCAGTACCTCTCTAACCATACTATATACAAAATATTTAGGCTTTGTTTTCCTTTCATACAGTGCTTTAAAACAATGCAGGAAACAAAAACAAGGGAAATTATCTTGTAAGGTAAGACAAAGTGGCTTTCTCTGTTGGTTCCTTTGAGAAATTGGATAGAAAAAGCCCTATTGTTTCCCAGTTTTAAATGAAATCACTGCATCTTGTTCTCATTCCCGGTTGAGGCTAAGATAATTATTCTTCCAAACAAGTGAAGTGCTGAAAAGTGGCTCCAAGGACAGAGCTGAGCATACCCACTCTGCTAAGTCATTTCTCTAAAAATATCACATAAACCTAAAACCAAAGCCAAGAATGCCCTCTGACAGTTTTCAATAGATTCTGCTGAAAGCTATAATCCATGTAAATGGGGAAAATCTTCTTCTGATTTGCTGTGATTCTGGATCTTTACTTAGGAAGTTTTGACCCATGCCTAGGAATACTAGTGTTTCCTACACCTTGCTGTGATATTTTCATGGTATCTGGCTAATAAATCAAAGAAAGACTGGATAAATGGGATTGCATCAAACTAGAGTTTCTGCATGGCAAAAGACATACCTAGCAAGATAAATAGAAACCCCACAGAATGGGAGATTTTTATTAGCTATGCATCAGACAAGGGCCTCATAGCTAAAAGATATTTAGAGCTAAAAAATTAACCCCCAAAGTAAACCCTCAAGAAACAATTACCAAATTAATAAATGGGCTAAAGACTTAAAGAGAAACTTCTCAGAAGAATTGTTCAACATCTCTGGCCATAAAAGAAATGTAAATCAAAACAACATTGAGAGTCTATCTTACCCCAGTTAGAATGGCCATTATCAAGAAAACTAACAATAACAGATGCTGGAGCAGATGTGGCTAAAAGGGAGTACTGTTGATGGGAAAGTGAACTTGTTCAACCACTCTGGAAAGCAATATGGAGGTTCCTGAAAACTAAACAGAGCTTCCTGATGATCCAGCAATTCCACTCCTAGGAATTTATCCAATTAACCACAAACCAGGCCACACTAAAACTACCAGCACAACCATGTTCATTGTAGCATTGCTTAACATAGCCAAGATATGGAATCAACCCAGATGTTCCTCAATTGATGAATGGATCAAGAGAATGTAATATATATATATATATATATATATATTACATAGAATTCCATTATATATATATATAATGGAATTCTATGCTTCATATAATGGAATTCTATGCTTCCATCAGAAAGAATGATTTTGTACCATTCAAAAGGAAATGGAAAAACTTGGGAAAAAAATGTATTAAGTGAAGTAAGCCAGACCCAAAGAAACAGAAGTTGCATAGTTTCCATTACTTGTTGTAACTAGATTGTATCTATAGCTCTGCAAGTAAACACACTGGGTGATAAAAGACAAAAAGTACAGTTGGATATATATATATATATATATATATATATATATATATATATACACACACATACATACATACATGCATACATACATCCTATAGGACTCTAGACATTTACACAATGAGACCAAAGGATGATATTATTAGGAGAGGATCACAAATGCTCAATAGCTATGTGCATGCGATCATATGAAAATGATATTTATCAAAGTGAACTTGAAGAAATGGAATCAAGAGGCGTTTTAGCTATTTTTTCTGCTTTGTCACTGTTTTTATTTTCTGAACCTTTGTCTTATATGTAAGTTTATCTGATTTGGGGAGAGTAAGGGCTGAGCACAGAAATAGTGGACAAAGAGTGAAAAAAATATAGTAGGGATACTCACTAGATACTATGCTGAAAATGAACTATCCAACTTCTGGGGGAGCAGGAGTGAAAATATGGCAGAAAGCAAGGGAAGAGGTGATGTAGTTCAAAAAGAATTGTACTCATTACCTGATTTATGTAACTGTAGCTGCCCCTCTGTACATTACCTTTATAGTTTACAATAAAGAAAAGACTGTAAAAACATAAATTGGGGAAATCTGACACAATCATGACATAGTATTGCTATCTGAAGATGTTCTTTGCTGTTCTTGACGCAGGCTCTGCTTCTGTACTGGTCTTCTGGACTTGTGTAACGGTAATGAGCCAACCCCAAACCCCAGAATTCCCACCTCCATCTGTATTTATTGCTCTCCTTCCAGTGACACCAGTCACCATGAAGGTGTTGTCTATTCTACTTTTCTTTGCTTGTTTGAGGGAATCTCTAGCTTTTTTTCCTGAGAAAAGACAATCAGATTTCTGTTTCCTTGGGTGTTGATAGTGACATAGTACTGATGTGTGTTTTCTTAAATGTCTTCTATAGCAAAGAAACCCAGAAAGCTCTTGTGTTTCTGTCACCATTGAGCCAAAGACAGGACTTTCTTTACTGAATCCAAAATATAATCAGTTTTTCACTTTGGCACCCAGGATGCTTACCCCATCTTGTGAAAGGCTCAGCACTACTCTGACTTGTATGCTTAGCTTATCTCAGCCTGTAGGTAGGGCTCGAGCTTCACTTCTCAGATTGGTTGGAAATATTTTCCATGATGCTACTCAGTGCCATCTGGGCCAGCTGTGTTATCAATTGGCAAATAATGAAGTGTGAACAATGGTGTGCACTTTCCAATCTAAAATCAGTGCCTGCGTGGGGGTGGGGGTGGGGGGCACGTGATGCTTAACCAGCTTTGTGTTCAGAAAGCCAGGACTGCCTTTGTTGCTTGTCACTTGTTCTATTTCTACACAGTCTGCCATTTGCCTGATGTTTGCTCAGCACTTGGTAAGCAGAGAGCTTTCAAAAATGGGAGAAAAGAAAATCAATAACTCTGCCCATTTAGAAAGCCTCTCACCATTCAGCCATACTCATACAGCCCTGGGGAGGAAAGATCAATGCATCTCAGGCACCTGGAGAAGGTGTTCTGTCAATTCATCTAAACAATCGATGACATTCAACTAGTTGCCAAGCCTGGACTTGAATGATTGATTAGGTTTACATAAAGTTGCAGCTTGAAGAAACATCAGCCACCTGTGTTACCTACCCTTTTTTTGGCCGGTGTCTCTCCAACCCATGAGAAGCAACACCCCATCACCCTGGTACAAGAAGATGATTACAAAAACAAATCTCAACAGCACCAAATGCAAAATGTTTTGCAATTATGATAAGGTGAATCTTTTCAACAATCTTGTAACAGAATTATTACTGTGGAAATGTTCAAATATGTCTGTATATTAAGACATGTGCTTAATGTTCTTCCCGGTGAGAGTTAGGACCTGTGTCCTGTCCCTTGACCTGGGGTAGCTTGTGACTCTTTGACCTGGTATAAGTGATGTTATATGACTTTTATGATGAAACCAGAAGATACAAACTGTTTTCCTTGATCTAAGAGAAGCCAGTCACCGTGATAAGGTAGTGCAACTGCCCTGAGACTGCCATGTAGAGCTGTGCTCTGGCCAACACCCTCAGCAGGGCTCCCAGCCTATGGCTATGGGAGAGGCTGTACATCCAGCCCTGGAGAGTCTTCAAGTGACTCCAACCCTACCACCATCTGACCAAAACCGAGACTCCAAGCAGTAATTGACAAGCCCTTTCCAATTTTTTTAAAAATAAATTTTGTTGTAAAGGTGATGTACAGAGGGGTTACAGTTAACATGATTCAAGTAATGAGTACATTTCCTTTTGAACAGTGTCACCCCCTCCTTTTCTCCCAGTTTTTCCCCTCCCGTCTTCCCTCCTCCCAAAGTTGTGCCTTTCCTCATTGGTGACCCACAAAATAGCAAACCAAATATAATTGTTCCTTCCCATCTTCAGACTTTAGGCTAACAATTATCTTATGAGAGAGGAGGTTGAGCCTCATGAGCTTTTAAAAAGTAAACCCAAAGTACCACAATTTCAATCATTGGTTAACAGATTTATTCCAGTACGCAAAAAATCAGTGTTCCCCTCTCTATGCCATGATGTCTTCATAATTAGTCAAGTAAACGCAAGGGAACCCAGTCCTAATGAGGATGTATGAATAAGAAAGTAAAGTCTCTGTCTCTGTCTCTCTGTCTCTGTCTCTCTCTCTCTCTCTGTGCTTAATTGGAGATAAAAGTCACACAACTTTCCTACCCAGTCTGGCTTTGGACCAACATCCTCAGCTCTCAGCCTCCTGAGTAGTTTAGGATTATAGGTGTGAGCCACCTTCTTGTTTTACATACTTCCTTGAAGATCCAGCTGGGGACAAAGCTCTCCATTCCAGCCCATGTGTGTGAGTGAAAAAGTACCAATCCTGTGATGTTAGGTGGTCATTACCACATGCAAGACAGAAACCCTGGAAACTTTCTTTCTAGGTATTGCAGTTCCGCTGGGCTCTTCCTGTTGGCCTCTCCTACCTCCACTTTACCATCAATTTCTTTGCCCACAGTCAGCCTTTGGGGAGCAGAGAACAAATGCTTCATGACTACCCAGGCCCCAGGCCTATTTTACCAGCAAGCACTCCATCTGGTCTTTGTGCCACACATGCAGAAGTCAGTGTTGCTAATAGGACTTTGCAGTTACAGAAACTGGGGCCTAAAAGAGTTCAGTGACCTGCCTGGGTTAATTGGCATATTTAAACTCTCAGTTTTCTGAGTCTCATGGTTTTGTCGTCCTTACCATAGCCCACAAAATACCTAACATTTAAAAAATGTTCAGAGCTCCTGGACTCTCTGGCATTTTCTTATTCCAATGGCTGATGGGACTGGTGAGACATCTTATGTCCGTGTCAGGAGGAGCCTGGGCTCCTCAAAGGCCATACTGGGTTTTACCCAAAGGCCTTTTCTGGAAAACCAGTGATCACCTATGCTCCATGCCACTGCCTTCCCAGACCCCCCAAACTTGAGACTGTGCTGGAAGAAATTATTTCAGGTACAAAGAACTTGGGCTGGTAAGTAATGCTGACAAGCTATGTTACCCTGGGCTGGATCTCTCTGGGTTGTCTATTCCTTCAGTTATATATAGAGAGATAGTAGGCCAGATAAACCTGAACATGCTATGCACATACTGTGAACACTACATTTGTAGTCAGAACTATTAACTATATGAAATGCTGTTGTAGGGACAACAATAAACATTTATTAAATAATTTGCCATGTGTTTAGCACAGTCCCTAATTTAATACTGATTATGACTATCAGCTCCATTTTGCCAGTGAAAACATGCTGAATGCTTACCCAAGGCCATCAAGGTTGAAAATGAATGAGGTGGGGTTTAATTATTGTCTGTTTGCCCACAAAGGACAACAAGTTTTTGACAAAGAATTAAATGAAAATACAATAATTCTTCATATTTATGAGGTACAGTGGTATTTTGATATATGTGTACCATGTATAATGACCAAATCAGGGTAGTTAGTATTTCTATCACTGACAACTATTTCTTCCTTTTTTTGGTGCCAATACTGGGGCTTGAACTCAGATCCTTGTGCATTACTGTTCTTTGTGGTTGTGCTCTCTCACAGACACAATTACTTTTAGGTCCTGAACTCTTTGGAGAATGCACGGCAAATAATATGTCTTGTTAAGTATAAATACTTCCTTGTGTTTCCAAAAAACAGTGATCACTTTATTTTATTTTATTTATTTTATTGTTATTGTAAAAGTGATGTTACAGTTACATAAATCAGGTAATGAGTATATTTCTTTTTTTTTTGTCAACTCTGGGCCCAAGTGGTCTCCCTGAGTTCTTTGTACTCAAAGTTAATGCTCTGCCAGTTTGAGCCACAGCACCACAGCTGGTTTTTGAGTGGTTAAAAGGAGATAAGTCTCATGGGGGCTTTTCAGAGTGGGTTGGCTTTGAATTGTGATCTTCAGATCTCAGCCTCTTGAGTAGCTAGGATTACAGGTGTGAGCCACTGGTGCCCAGCTCTCCCAGTTTTTAATGACCTTCTTTTATTAACCACGGTTCAATTTGAAAATCAGGAAATAGTATCCTTTTAGTACTGTTATCTAATTTATATTTCTTATTCAAATTTCATCTATTATGTCATTAATATTCTTTATGACAAATCAGCCAACTAACCAACCAACCAACCAACCAGCCAACCATCTTCTTATCTCTAAAGAAACTAAAACCAAAGATAAGTTAGAGTACTTTTTGTAGGCCATGGACTAAGAAGACTTAAAAAAGACTAAAAGCCATCTCAGCTGCTGTAAATGTAGTTCAATTTAGGCAGTGTTCACCCAACCAAGAACATGGACAGAACTGTGGCAAATCACCAACCTCCCAGCAGGGCGGCTGCAGTTGATACCACATAGCTCTAATTCCCCAGGCTCTCAGAAGCTCCTTTTAGCGCCAGTTCTCAAATTTAAAAGCAACATCAGGATTGTCTGGAAATCTAGATAAAAACACAAGTTCTTGGGCTGCACCCCCAAAAGCTTGAGATTTGGTTGATGTGGGGTGGAGTTTGGAAAAATTCTAACAAGCTCCTCGATGCTGCTGGGGCTGTTTGTCCAGTAGCTCATAACTGAGAGCAGCTGATCTACATGGCACCCTTTACCAGGTTGTATGTGATGAATCCATCAGTGAGTTCCCACCAGTCAAATTCAATGCTCTGGTGTTAATTCCATATGACACTTGGGTAGGAGTGGACATGGGGGCACTTGTCTACCTGTTAGAATCACATTTTTACCAAGGCATTACAACTTGTTCCAAGAACTGAGAAAACAACATTTTTGTACAAGAGCCACTGAGCGTAAACATTTTGACACTCTGATGTATATTCATCAGAAATACACGCACATCTTACCCTTGCATATTGCTATGCCCAGGTGAACCTATCCCAAGTCAGCTGAACCACAACCAGGCCATAAACACTCCAATGAGAATCTAATGTCTATTGTAGACTCTGAAAATTTTTCTGTTTGTTATGCAGAAATAACTGGTGGATGCACAACTTCATAGGACCACTGTGAAGTTGAGTACGCGAGCAAGTATAGAGTGTAGAGCAGTGGTGGCATGCAGTAATTGCTCGGAGTATGAGTGACGCTTCTCATACTCAGGGCCTAGACCTTTGGGAAGGTTTTGGTAATAGGAAAGAAGGAACTCACCTGTAACCTCTCATAACCAAGGCCTTTTGCATCTACTCCATTTCTACCATCTACTGACTGTGAGTCCTAGCTACATGTTTGAGCCTGTTACTTCAATGTCTGAATCTTGGTTATATGTCTTAGCTTATATGTTTAATCTTAACCCAATCATTTTACTTCTCTGAGTTTCAAATTTTTCAACTAAGTTCAAACATTTCTGCCAGTGTCAGAGATTTTTTTTCAAATCACAAAAGTTGACAGACATTTTGTTTAGAGATAAAGTCTTGCTAGGCCAGAATTTTTTTTTTCAAATCATAAATGTTGATGGACATTTTATTTAGAGCTAAGGTCTTGCTAGGAAGCTCAGGATAGCCTTGAATTTACTAGATAGCCTAGGCTGGCATCAACTCTGATCCTCCTGCATCGGCCTTTTTAGTACTGGGATTACAGGCATGCACCACCATACTTGCTTCCATAAAAGTATTTGAGAGCTATGAATTACCTTTGTTGTCTTGAGTTTTTAACTTCTTTTCAAGAACAGAAGCTATTCCAAGCAGTTTACAATAGAACACTTATTTCTTATGTCTCATTTTCTTGCCTGTTAAAATTGAGCACCTTTAAAATTTCACAAATACTAAGCTTATCTTGGGAAGGACTGAATCTTACACTGGATGTTTAAATTTGTTCCTGAGATTCTTTACTTGTACTTTCTATGTTCGTGAACTATTATTTACTTGTCAGGTAGACTGTAAATGGGATGGCAGATGGGTCATCCTCTTTTTGGCTGTGTCCCGGGGAAATGCTTTAACTCTGGATAAACTGCAGGTGGTAGTCATGAAAGCATGAAATGTACAAGGATATCCGAGAATTGCTGCTGCAGATGAGATGAAATGAACTTTCTTACACTTTTTTTTGGAGGACGTGTGAATTAGCACAGCACATGTGGTGTGTGTGGGAACTCTAAAGTGGGCGTGTTGTTTGAGCCAGGAATTCAACTTCTAAATCTATTATGAAAAGTTCTTTGGGTGCCTGCATTTGAACTATTTTCAACACTTTCTTATTCCAACTTATTACTGTAGGCTAAGTATTGTCAGTCACCTGTTGACCCAGCTTTTCTTTTCTTTGCTTTGCTTTGCTTTTCCTCCCTCACCCCCCACCCCCCTCATCAGTTGTGGGGTTTGAACTCAGGGCCTGGGAGCTGTCCCTGAGCCTCTTTGTACTCAAGGCTAGCATTCTACTTGAGCCAAAATGCCACTTCCAACCCAAATTTCTTTTCTTTTTTGTCTTGTATATATATTATTTTTAATATTTTTATTGTAAAGATACTGTGTAGAGGGGTTACAGTTACAATAAGTAAGGTAATGAGTACATTTCCTATTGAGCATTGTTAACCTCCCCCTTGTTTTTCCCCTACTATCTCTTCCCTCCCAACCTCCCCAACTCCTGCCCACATTCGTTTTCAACATAGTGTCTTGTATGTCTCATTGTTACAATGGGTCAACTTGTATCCTGTTTCAGCATTTTGTTATTTCCCTTCCCTTCCCAAATTAGAAAAACGTATATATAAGATTCAGGGTACTGGAATCAAATACAGTGGTAACAGGGGTTATACCATGGGGGAAGAACATACAAAAGAAACAAAAAAAAACACCCCACATAGTACATTAAAAACAACAGCAACAATTAAAAAAAAACCTCTTTTGTTCATTTAGCATCATTTTATATGGTCATATGTACATAGCTTTTGACCTTTTCTGCTTGTCTGGTTAGATTACCCTAGATGTATACTAGTTATTGCAAATAAGGGATATCATGGAACCTATGTTTCTTTGGGTCTGGCTTACTTCACTTAAAATATTTTTTCCAAGTCTTTCCATTTCCTAATAAATGGGACAGTGTCATTCTTTCTGAGGAAGGCGTAGAATTCCCTTGTACACATATATATCATATATATCAAGAATATATAATATATGTATATAATATATGTATCACATATATTATAATATATATTATATATAAATATTATAATATATAATATATCATATATATACCACATATATTATATATAATACATATATATGTACCACATTTTAAATATATTATATATATGTACCACATATTATACATATATATTATATATGTACCACATTTTCTTGATCCATTCATCTACTGAGGGGCATCTGGGTTGGTTCCAAATCTTAGCTTTGGAGAATAATGCTGTGATAAACATAGTTGTGCTGGTAGCTTTAGTATGGCCTTGTTTGTGATCATGTGGGTAAATTCCCAGAAGCAGGATTGCTGGGTCACAGGGGAACTCTATGTATAGTCTTTTGAGGAACCTCCATACTGCTTTCCTAAGTACCAACCCAGCTTTTCTTTTTTTTATTTAAATAAGATTTTATTGTGAAAATACTTTACAGAGAGGCTACAGTTACATGAGCAAGGTTATGAGTACATTTCTTATCAAGCATTGTTGCCTCCTCCTGTATTTTTCCCTTACCAACCCTTCCCTGCTTTTCTTGTGATTAAGGAAAGCCACTGATCGGTTTTGGCCAACAGCTATCAATGGGCATCTGAAAACAAAACAAAACAAAAAACAACCCACTTTCTACCCTCTTTGAGTGATTAAATACCTCTTTTTCTTATTTTCCCAGCCATTCTACAACATACTGCCTTTGGAGGCTGGCGTAGGGAGACATGCTGCCTGGTCCTACAGCAACCATAGTGCAACCTCAGGGGAAGAGAGGAAAGATTCAGAGACAGCAACCTGGAGCCTGAGTTGTCAGCTGCTGGATCAGCCTTTGAACTGTTGTCTCTAAGATCCGAACTGGCATAATATTCCACAGCTTTTCTCTCTGTCTCTGTCTCTTCTTTCTCTCTGTCTACATTTCATTCTCTCTTTCAGAAGGAGCTTGAGCTGTATCATGCAATAAGCAGTCTATGCCTGAGATTGCTTGCCTTTAAGCATTTGAAATAGGACCATTCTGAATTGAGATGTTTGAAGACAGTATAAAACAAGCATGTAAAATGGAAATACTTTGGATACTACATAAGACATTACTAAAATTAATTTTTACCTATTCTTTATCTTTTCAATGTGACTACTTAATATTATGTGCCCAGCTTTGGCAAGGAGAAGTAAGTAAACTAATGACAATGGTTATCTAAGGTAGGAAATGAATTGGGGACTTGATTTGGGGGAGATTTCTCCTCTATACACTTCTTGAATTTTCTATATGGTGTATTGGTTTATAGATTACATCTGTGAGCCCTGGGAATATAAGACAAGATCTGAAGACATGAGGTACTCTGCAGTAAAAATTGCTTTGTCAACAATAAAAGGGTACTGGGGTTCATTTTAAGGATGGAAACTTGATAACTGTATTTTTTGAAATACTATGTTCAGTTGAATATGTACAACAGGTACTTTCAATCTCTGCAACCTTAAATATCAAACAACATATACCAAGAAGCATTCCATAAGGAATTTGTGATAATAAAACAGTGTTATCTGTGTTTAAAAACAGAATCAAATCTATAAATCAAGCTTCTTTCTGAATGATGGGAACGTATTTATGAGACCAGGAACACAAACACAAGGTGAGTGATAAAGGAATTAGGTTGTATTTGGGTTAGTTCATATGTAGCTAGCAATATTTATGACTTCTTTCTTTTCACACCTGGAACACAGCAACTTATAAACTAGCCTGGGTTCATTCTGGCTCTTGGCTTTTTTTTTTTGTGATGCATTGATAAGTTTAGTTTCATTCCCCACCCCCTCAAC
Organism: Dipodomys ordii; assembly: GCF_000151885.1. Classification (NCBI taxonomy): domain Eukaryota; kingdom Metazoa; phylum Chordata; class Mammalia; order Rodentia; family Heteromyidae; genus Dipodomys; species Dipodomys ordii. Next base: position 8,489,545 of record NW_012267315.1, read on the forward strand.
CTCCAACTCATTAAATTTTAGGATTAACTTTAATTTATTCCTTTGGAGATCTTGGTAAATACAAAGATAAATTACTGGGCTTCAGTGATTAAAGAAGAATAATGGTTTGTTTGTATTCAATGCTGTTTAGTATGTTAATTGTTATTATTTTTAATTAAAAAGACAGCACATGATTCCTAGTCTGTAAATGAAGCTGAAGAGGAAAATAGTGAGCAGGGATCTGAGGGAGTCGTAATTCTTCAAGGGGAGAAAGGGGGAGAAGGACCCTCAAAGTGTCTTTGCTTTCTATTTGCTGGGTTTTGGCAAAGTTTACATACTGATTGGCACAAAGGCGCATGCACCAGAGTCTTCGAGGGTTATTTTACAATTGTCCCAACTCAAGCTGAAATCAAGTGATTTGCTTCACTGTCATCATTTGACTTACAGCTTAGCCACAAGGTGGCTATGTGTTGTGGGTAAAATCCATTTCCCTTTAGAATTTCACTTTTCAGGTCCATGAAAATAAGTTTGGGCCTGGAAGACAGTCTAAATATCTCTCTCAGCTTTGAACTTCCTCCTCTTTTTTCTCTCTTCCTTTTCTTTTCTGCAACACTCTCTTGCACCAACTGCTCAGTTTATCCATAAGACATGTAGATTGTTTAAAGCCACAGTTAATTAGCTACATTATAAATGTCTCCACTATAATACATTTCATGAATGAATCCATGTTTATGCATGCTTATTTTAGTATATATAAATAATTCTAAATATATAAAATTATGCATGATTTTCTAAGTATATAAAATTATGCATGATTTAAAAATCATTTATAATTGTATAGGACACAGTTATATAAAGCTGAAAACATACCTAAATATTATATACTCATAGGTAATATATAATTATATCATATCTGTATATATGCCACAAGAGTAGGAAATGCCAATGTGGAAACTGAACACATAAACTAGATTCCCAAAATCTTCTCTGTGTGATAGCAGAGGAAAAAAATAGATGTATTCCCAAACTGGTCATAAAATCTAACTTTAAAAATTCTTTAGGAAGTAAACAAGGGAGGGGCTAACACTGCTCAAAAAGAAATGCATTTATCACCTTACTTATGTAACTCTACCCTCTGTGCAGTTACAATAAAATAAAATTTAAAAAATTCTTTATAGCTTCTTATTGGAAATTTCATTTTGGAAATGTAGTAAGCTTAAGTTTTCTTTTATCCTCTTCATTTTTTTCCATTTAGGGCTGTCATCCTTAAACTAGAATTCTTCCAATGATGAAGTAAGACTTCTTTCCTAACATTTATTCTATTATCAAGCAGCATTTCTGTATAGTTGTCCCAAGTGAAGAGTCAGGCCTCAACCAACATAGCCTATTAACAAATCTCATCTCAACCTGGGTAGAGCATGCATACATAAAAGCATGATTTACATGGATTTATTGAGGCAGCAGTAAGTACATTTGGAAGCAGTGAATTATATTAGAACAACATGACCGAACATTTAAAGCTCTTTCTCAGTGAAATGAATGGTATGTTTTGCAGACAGTCTCTTTCCCATGCTTTAATATGGTAAAAGCAATTTACCAAAAAATGGTAATAGAAACCAGCAAATAGTTTAATTTATGTTATTATTCCAGCCAATATAAAATTCAGGGAAGCAGAAATGGCACGGGTGGAGACACAGCGGTAGCAGCTGCTCCACAACACTATGGAGCATGGTCGACTTGAGGGATGCCCGGTTGCCATGGCAGCCAGCTACGCCTGTGAGCTGCCTGCAACCCCAGCCAGCCAGCTCTGCCCTAGGAAAGGGGCAGAGCATGTATACTGTGCCTTGGGTATCTGCTAGGGTGGAGTGGTGGTATATGGCTTCAAATTCTATTGAATCTGGGCTGGGAAGGTGGCTCAGTGGTAGAGTGCTTGTCTTGCATGCATGAGGTCCTGGGTTTGATTCCTCAGCACCACATAAGAAGAAAAAGCTGGAAGTGGTGCTGTGGCTCAAGTGGTAGAGCACTAGCCTTGAGCTGAAGAGCTGAGCGACAGCGCCCAGGCCCAGAGTTCAGGCCTCATGACTGGCAAAAAATAAAATTAAAAAAAAATCTGTTGAGTCTTTGAAGGATACAGACTGTGTTCATATTTTTCCCTGCCTTCAAGGAACTTAAAGTTAATCTAAGAAACCTCGTGAGAAGTACATGCTTGTACAATATGAGGGCTCCCTGTGTCTAGAAACAGTGGACATAGTGAAGGCGATAGCAACCAAAGAAACTTTCTTGGGAGGAGGAAAGACTTACATCAGATTTTAAAAAAGAAATGAAATGAAAGTGGGCTGCCTTATTCCCATTGCTACCGTGGATGATAAAAAAATTTAAGTTCATTGAGGACAATATAAATTTCATAATAAAGTGCAATGCAAGATTAATCAATATTTGACTAAGGTACAAGTGAATTGCCTTCAGCCAATTCAGCTCTCTTGTGCGGTGTCACAAATGCCTCATTTTCTCATGAAACAACACCACCACCTTTTTTTGTTTTACTGTTGGAATAACTTTAATTTGTTTTGTATTTTACAGAAGTATATGAATAATTTTTAAAAAGCATCTACTTGCCCCCTCATGTTTATCTGAAAGGAAGCAACATCCTTTTGAAGATAGATTCCCTACCCCTCTCTCTCTTTTTTTTGTTTGGTACCAGTTCTAGGGCTTGGTGCTATATCTTAGCTTTTTTCTGTTCAAAGTTGGCCCTTCACCACTTGCCCCACAGCTCCACTTAGGACTTTTTCCTGCTTAATTACAGATAAGAGTCTCATGAACTTTTATGCCTGAGCTGGCTTTGAACTGGGATCCTCAGGTCTCAGTCTCCTGAGTAGTTGAGATTACAGGCATGAGTCACTGATGCCCAGCCAATGGATCCTCTTGAAGACAGATAAAATATGACTTTCATCCACTACTTTGTAAAGTCAGCAGCTATAGACTTTTAGGTTATCCTATTTACAAGATGTTAATCCAAAGTCACATAAGTTTGGAATTTATATCGTCTGACTTTCTGAAAGAGAAGAAGAGGAGAAACAAATAGAGGACATATGGGTTGGTGATATGGGGTAGGTAGATAGGAAAGAGATAATAATAGCAAAAAGGAGAGTAGATTCAGCACATCTTTCTCTAAGCATTCAAACATCCTTCTCCACCATTGTCCTGGGGTAGTGGTTAAACATGATTGAGGATACTTTTTGTCATAGTAATCAACATCCAAGCAATAACACCAACAGAGAATTTCCAAATTCTAGAGCTTAGTCAGAGGTTTTATTTATATCTCATAATTGTAGTTTCACGCACTTACCACACCTCAATATACTATCATGCCTCTGAGGATACCTTATTTGTTAAGTGACTACCTGCTCCCCAGTTCTTACAATTGCTCTCCAATTTCTTAAAAATAACAAACTCCAAAATTATGTACTTATTGTTAACATAATCATTAAACCTTATTTATATTACCTAAGACTTGGGACTCAGGGAACTTGACTACTTTCCAATCACTTCCATTTCAATAAAGTCTAGCTTTTGCTTATATAAACCTTACTCTCTTAAAACTTTCTCTGTGTATCTGTCACTGAATTCTTTCTTTGATGAAACCAAGAGCCTGTCATTTGTTGACTGACTCTAATACTGGAAAGAATAAAATCACAATGGAATGAGGCTGGAAGGAGTATAAGGGGAAGGCACCTAGGAATGAGTGATAGAGATTCAGACAGAAGCTTTCTACAGGTTCCTCCAACCCCTCTGTGGGTAGATATCACAGGTGGGTCCTACAATCTGGTCCTACAATCACAATGCCTCCCTCTCTACAAGGGTAGCAAATGTGATATTTGTGAGACAAGTATAAGATTAAGAACTTGACGAGTCCAGATAAAAAGAGATTCCTGCTATCATAAGCCATATTTCATCTCTCAATGCTTTTTTATATAAACAATATTGTTTTGGAATTTTAGATGTACAGAGAAGTTGAAAATGGAGGTGTTCCCATATCCCTCTGACTCAGTTTCCTTTATTATTATTTTAAACAAAATGGTTAGACAAAAGACAAAGAGCAAACCAGTGCAACAGCAATACTCACAAGACAATATGTTGGAAATAAACTTCACAAATGGGGAGGTGTTGTGAGGGGAGGAAAAGTGGGAGAAAAATGAGGGAAAGGGTAACAATGTTTGACAAGAAATGTACTCACTACCTGACAAAATTAAAAAATAAAAATTTAAATTGTTATTGTAAAGGTAATGTACAGAGGGGTTACAGTAATGTAAATCAGGTAAAGAGAACATTTCCCCCCCTTTCTCACCATTGATGATCCAACATACACATACTATTTTTAAAGAGATACTTTAATAATATTTTAATCAACTCTTCTAAGTTTTAACCAATTCTTTTTAGTTTTATAGCAATAATCCCATCCAGGATTTCATGTTACTTTCATTTGTCAGATTTCCTTGAATTCTTTAAAAAAAATTTTTATTGTGAAAATACTGTACAGAGGGATTACAGTTACATGGGCAAGATAATGAGTACATTTTTTATCAAGCATTGTAGCCTCCTCCTTTGTTTGTTTCCCCTTCCCATCCTTTCCCATCCTCCCCCTGTCCCCCCCTCAGTCCTCTCCCCCCGTTTCGACATAAGGACTTTACATATCATTGTTGCAATGGGTACACCTGTATCTCTATTTAAACAATTTGTTTTTCCCCTTCCCCTCCACAACTTATACCGATATCAAATACAGTGAAAGCAGGGGTTATACTATGGGGGAGGGACATACAAAGCAACAAAGAAGTAATCTTATAAATGTGTTAGAAACAATCACGTGAAAGAAAAAAAAACATTTGAATACGTATCTTAGGGTTCATTTCCCTAACATCTCCTTATCTGACCTTTTCTGCTTGATTCAGACATATACTAGATATTGCAAATAAGGGAAACCATGGGACCTATGTTTCTTTGGGCCTGGCTTACTTCACTTAATATAATTTTTTCCAAGCCTTTCCATTTCCTAACAAATGGGGCAATGTCATTCTTTCTGATGGAGGCATAGAATTCCATTGTGGATATATATCACATTTTCTTGATCCATTCATCTACTGAGGGGCATCTGGGTTGGTTCCATATCTTAGCTATGGTAAATAATGCTGCAATAAACATAGTCATGCTGGTAGCTTTATGTAGTCTTGTTTGTAAGCATTTGGGTAAATGCCCAAACGTGGGATTGCTGGGTCATAGGGGAGCTCTATGTGGAGTCTTTTGAGGAACTTCCATACTCATAGATTTTTTTTTTGTAGCATGGGATGACCTGAATAGGTTTGAGGAGTACTGGCTCCAGCTGCTTCTCAAAGGGCTTTCAATCTTACCATTTACTTGACTTCTTATCTTGTGGTAGACTATTGGACTTGATTTGTCATCGCTCCTTGCATCCAGAGCCTAGCTGTGGCCTCATTGTAGGTGGAATGACCTGTTGACTTTGGACTTGGTCACATTAAGATGTGCTGGCCAATAGCAAATGAACAGAAGTGACAATGAGCTGGATCAGAGCTAGGCATGAAAACGACACCTGTGATTTCCTCTGACTTCCTTTGCTTCTGCTGTTGCCACAAGGGGAACATGCCTAGGCTAAGCCCACCAGTGGCCTGAGAAAGCTCAAAGACACATGGAGCAGAACCACCCTCAACGGAGCCTAGTCTACACTAAGTACCCCAGCCAATCCCTGATGGATAGATAATCATCAATGATTGCTGGTTTCTACCGCTAAGCTTGGAAACATTTGCTATGCAGTCCTAACATTAAAGGTACTTAAGATTTTACAAGAACTTAACACAAAAAATTGAGTCTTATAAAAAGCATTTCTTTGAGAACATGCCATCAAGGGGATTCACATCCCTGGTTGGCTAATTTTTATGTCTGTGATAAGAAGACATGTTTATCATTGAAAATAGGAACTATTTTACCTTTAAGTGTCTACAGGGACTTAGAAAAAAAATAAAACTCAGCTGCTTATGAACATGATTTTTCTTTCTCACTTATTCATCCTCTCAGTGATTAAGTTGGTGCCTAATATGTTTTAGGCCCCTCACATGGGAGTGAATGAGAATGGATCTAGCCCTAGCCCTCAGGGAGCTGACTTCTTGGAAAGCGGCGGATAAAAATGCAATTACAAGAAAGTGCCTTTCTCAAAGGAAAGCTATTGTGCAGGCGTTTATAGGGAATCTGACCTGGTTGTGTTTGCAGGAAATCTTCCTTTAGGAAGGCTGACCTGAATTCTGAAGCAAAAGGAACAGACTAGGCAAAAGAAGGGAGGATTCTGTGCAAGGAGCCCACTCTGCAGACTGCAAGAGGTAGCATAATGGTGTTGTAGAGCTGCACAAACTCTGGTACAGGTGGAGTTCAGGAAGAAGAGAAACCTCGGTAGAAGGGGGCTGGCTTCTGGCTTGTCCAGAGATTTGAGCCCACTCACCATTTGGTTTGTCCTTACTTGCTTGAACTTGAGGAAACAGAAGAGACCTCTCTCTTTGTACACTGATGGCATGTCAAACCTAAGTTCCTTCCCACGGGCTGCTGGTAGCTGAGCATTCAGTGGTGGCAAAAAGAATGTCCAGGAAGTAGAATCTTGCAGCAGGAAGCTAATGATGAGGACTAGAGTGCATTGGGGCCCACAGACAGGGGTGGCTCCTAACAGATCATTGTTACCACAAGGCCTTTCTTGGCTTTTTACTTATCCATTGACCTGGCTCCCAGCCTTCGAAGCTGACTCCATGGAAGAGGCCTTCTAACAAATTTCTTTTCTGCTTCAGTTATTCACACTATTTGTCAGCATCAAAGCCAAGAACTCTGATAAGGATAGGTAGGTGTTGCATCATGTCAGCATATTAGAAAAAGTGACATTTTGCAAAAGGAACTGTAGGTCCTTAGGGGTATCTCCGGTGAAAGGGAACTGTTCAGAGCCACTAGTGATGGATAAGTGACTTCACCTGAGTTTCTCCAGAAGATCCCAAAGCACAAGGACTTGAGTGCAAATAGTTTATTTGGAAGGTGGTCCCTGGAAGCATTAGTGGAGGTGGAAAGGCAGCCATAGCAGGTTGTCAACACAGCCATTTATTATGTGCAGGCCTGGGGATCAGAACCAATGGGAAACTTGGAAACCAGCATAGAACATGACTCAGAGTTTTCCCACAGGAGGGAGGAGGGAGCTGGGTTATTTCTCTACTACATCCCATCAATTATTGGCTCAGCTACTCCATGGGATGGGTGTGGGTATTCACTTCTAAGAATTTCAAATTGCCCATGAATCTGGGTCAAGTGAGAATCCTTTCAGGTGAAGAGTGGAAGGTACTGGCAGTTGGAAGTCACTGAATTTTCTACCCCCAGGAGTCAGTCCTGAGCAGAAGCTGGTGGGATACTGGCATGTCTAGTCATCAGGGAAAAACACCAGCTTTCCTTTATACTTGGTACATTACAAGATGTTTTCTTAGGATGCAAGATGTAGGAAAAATAGCCATCTGTGCACTGTGCTGTCTTTTGCCTCAAGGAAAATTGACTAATCAAAAGGGAAAAAAGGGCTGAGATTGTGGTTAATGGCAGTGTTTGCCTAACATGCATGAGGCCCTAGGTTTGATTCATTAGCACTATTTAAACAAAAAAATCATTAACTTGTAATTAAAAAATGAAATGACAGCTACATAAAAAGAAGAGGTAACAAAGTCCTATTATATCCCATTTAGATCTTACTTATATCTTGTTTCTGCTTTTGAGGAAAATTCAAACTAAGAAGGAGTATTAGGTTTTGCAACCAATAGACTTAAGCTAGAATCTTTACTGTTGCAATCTTGGGCATGTTTCTTCTCCCCACTCCTGGAAACAATTGTCAACCAACTAGATTCATTTCCCCAGGCTTTCCCAACAAAACACCACAGATCTGCTTACTATCCTAGAGTCTGGAAGTTAGAGATTAAGGTGTTGGTGAGTGTGGGGTCTTCTAAGGTCATTTCTTTGCTTACAGATACTTCTCTTCTCCTGTGTCCTCTCATAGTCGTGTGTGTGTGTGTGTGTGTGTGTGTGTGTGTGTGTGTGTTTCCATCTGTGTCCTAGTATCTTTGATTTGTACAGACAACTAGTTGTTATGACTTGAGGGGTCTCCCAAAATCCTGTGCTGAAATTTATTCCTTACTGTGGTGGTACTAATAGTTTCACCCTTATGAATAAATTAATGCTCTATTAAGAGGGGCTTCTTAGCAAGCTCAGGCTTCTTGATAATGTGTCCCTCCTGCCATCTGAGGGAACAGTGGTCCTCCCCTGGGAGAATGAACAAAGTGTCATTGGAAAGCAGAGATCAGGTCTCTAACCAGATACTGAACCTGGTAACTTAGCCTGGATTTCCCTGCTTCCAGAACTAGAAATTAATTTGTGTACTTTTTTTTGCTTATTATTTATTTATTTTATTGTGAGAATACCATGCAGAGGAATTACAATTACATGGGCAAGATAACGAGTACATTTCTTATCAAGCATTGTTGCCTCCTCATTGTTTCCCATTCCCATCCCTCCCCATACTCCCTCTTCCCCCATCCGATCCTTCCCCCCCACCAAAGTTGTAAAGTTAATTTTTTGACATAATGACTTGTACATCTCATTGTTGCAACGGGTCCACCTCTATCCCTAGTTAAACGCTTTGTTTTTTCCCTTCCCCTCCACAAATTATACCAACATCAAATACAGTGAAAGCATGGGTTATACTGTGGGGGAGGGACATACAAAGCAACAAAGAAATCATCTTATAAATATGTTAAAAACAATTGCATGAATACTTATCTTGGGTTCACTCCCCTAACATCAACTTATCTGACCTTTTCTGCTTGACTCAGACATATACTAGTTATTGCAAATAAGGGAAACCATGGGACTTATGTTTCTTTGGGCCTGGCTTGCTTCACTTAATATAATTTTTTCCAAGTCTTTCCATTTCCTAACAAATGGGACAATGTCATTCTTTCTGATGGAGGCATAGCATTCCATTGTGTATATATACCACATTTTCTTGATCCATTCTACTGAGGGGCATATGGGTTAGTTCCATATCATAGCTATGGTAAATAAGGCTGCAATAAATATAGTCGTGATGGTAGCTTTAGTGTGGTCTTGTTTATGATCATTTGGGTAAATGCCCAAAAGTGTGGGATTGCTGGGTCATAGGGGAGCTCTATGTGGAGTCTTTTGAGGAACCTCCATACTGCTTTCCAAAGTGGCTGAACAAGTTTACATTCCCACCAACAATGAAGTAAGATTCCCTTCTGTCCACATCCCCTCCAGCATCTGTTGTTATTAGAGCTCTTGATTTTTGCCATTCTAACTGGGGTGAGGTGGTATCTCAGTGTTGTTTTGATTTGCATTTCTTTTATGGCTAGAGAGATTGAATATTTCTTCATGTGACTATTGGCTATCCTTCTTTCCTCTTCAGAGAAGTTTCTATTTAAGTCTTAAGCCCACTTATTTATTGGGCAGTTGTTTCTTTGAAGATTTGTTTATTGGGGAATTAATCTTTTAAGTTTCAGGTATATTTTAGATATGAGTTATTCAGTGTAGGTATTTTATCACAGCAGAACAAATTGGTTCAAATGCCAGCCATGAGGACCTACCTGTTTGAACTCATGTAAGCTTAATGACTTTTTATTTTCCCCGATCAGTCGTGGGGCTTGAATTCTGGGCTTAGGTGCTGTCCCTGAGCTCATTAGCTCAAGGCCACAACTCTACCACTTGAGCCATAGTACACTTCTGGTTTTCTTGGTTCATTGGAGATAAGAGCCTCATGGACTTTCCTGTCCAGGCTGGCTTTGAACTGTGATCCTCAGATCTCAGCCTTGTGAGTAGCTAGGATTACAGGTGTGAGCCACTGGCGCCCGGCATAATGACCTCCTTAAAGGCCTTTCTTCAAATACAGTCCTATTTTGAGGACATCTGTTCATATCATGGCACTAACTAAACTGCTTACTTATCAAGACTGGCAAGTCCCTTTAAGGCCCTTACCTCTATGTGCCCATCAACTCAAAGCAAATAATAATCTTGTGCATTTTAGTCTAGACACGTTCTTCATCTTGAAAGATGGGTTCCAAAACCAGTCCAGCTTAAGCTGAAACCATTCTCCAGCCAGAAATTGTTCTCTCTGCCCTAAGTAAGTCTGACAAATATAGTAAGTCTGATCGATGAGTTTCATTGATGGCTTTTGGGGGAGTGGACAGGATCAAATAAAATGACAAATAAAGATGCTATTGCAGTGTCTGACATCCAGAAATACTCAGCCAATGTTTGTTTGCTTCCTATTTCAATCTCCTCTCCAGAGAAAAGATTTTCAAAGCTTGAACAATAATTTTTGTTTTCTTCCCAAATTGACAAAATAATCTCATGTCAAAAGCTTTCTGTCTCTCTGTTTTGTCTGAGGAAATCTATGCTTGATACAAGTCAGTCGTTTTTAAAATATTTTAAACTCTTCCCTCAGAGTCTTTGGAATGTCAGAATCACTGGGAGGTTAGTCAAAGGGTTCTTCACACGGAGCATAGTGTTGTTAGATATGGCACTTGGTGGGCATTGTGCAGATCAAGAAGTTGATTGTGACTTATAAAATCAACTACTGTTATGTAAATTACAAGAAAACAGAGGATAATTCCCCTCTCCTTGAGATGAGAGCTTGGAACTCTTTTCATTGAAAGTACTACTTGTCCCTACCTAATTTTGTGAGAGCTCTTAACACATGTTTCTTCAAACAGAACGCTACTAGAAAGAAGGTTTCTGTTTTATTAGCTCTGTATTTCCTGGTAGTTTAAATTCTACATGGAGTAAGACTTCAATACAAATTGATTAAGTAGATTGACTTGAGCAATGAGGAAACTGGAAAGCCACATAGGAGGAGGAGGATGCCACCTGTTGCCTTTCCTGGGTGATCTGGGTGATCCACACTTCCTTTTACTCAATCCTCACCATATCCTATGTTGCCAGAATTGCTATACTTAAAAAAATCATTTCAAAATGATCTTTAGATGGTTGTACAAGAAGGTTTCAATTCAACATGTCAAATTGTGTGTGTAATGTATCTTGATCAGTATCACCCCTTCCATCTTTATCTCCTGATATTTCTTTTAACAGATGAGGAAGTTGAAGTCTGGAGAAGAAAATTTTGTTAAGGTCACAGCTTGGGGGAAATGACAGGGACAGAATGAACCCCTGATCAAATACAGTTATCTCTCAAAATCGTTAGGTGATCACATCCAGGACCCCCTGTGAGTTCTGTATTATTCACAGGAACAATACAGATGTCTCCTAGACATCCAGCCTTAATAACAGGAACACTTCCTAAACACATCAGTCACTGTGAGGAGTTGTGATACCACAGAGGAGAGATGATGTTCAGAGGCCAAATCAAGATGAAAGAGGAAATATTAGGCATGCACCTTGCCATGCAGTGCGGTTCATCTATGAGCAGTGTTAGCTGTGCCTGGGATATTATTATAAATGCAGAGTCTCAAGATCTACTTCTTGAACCATAATTTGCATTTTTACAAATCCATGGGTGATTCACAAGCACTTTGGAAAGTGCTGCCACATGTATTTAAAATAGCTGACATAGTGATACACACCTGTAATTCAGCTCATGTGAGCCAATCCAGTAGGGCAATCATGAATTCCAGGCCACTCTGGGCTACGTAGAGAAACTGTCTCAAAACTAAAGCAAGCCAAACCAAATCAAACCAACACAACAAGAAAAAAGAGGAAAATAGGATAACTCATGCTTCAAAAATATATCTTGGCTTTCAATTGATGATGGTCTCACATTACATCTGTTTATTTATCTGCCCATCTGAGCTTGTCTCTTTCTTTCTTAAACTATTTTCCAGATGCTGGAATCCTGATAAAGCTTCCCTCCCCCCTCCACCTCCTTTAGGGGGTCTAGTGAGGCAATTAGTCACATGATCTTGGGCAAAGGTCACCTTTCTCAATTGAAATTGCTTCATCTGTTAAAGAAAGAATTTCAAAACACCTGAGATTTATTCTGCCATATGATTGCGTGATTCAAGGTCCTTAGAATTAGTCTGATGATACAGGTAAAACTATTTCCAAGAATACTTCTAGAATATATTGTTGGAATCATGGCCCTAATTTGTCCCTGCCTCTCTATATTTATTTCTTTTGAGTATTTATTTCTTTGAGTATTTCCTTTCCATATTGTCCCTGGGCCTAGTCACATCACTTGCTTTGTCTGATGAGACATAGCTAACAAACCACAAACAGAAACTTGAAAAGAACATAAACAGAACTTAGAGAAGTTCATGTACACTGCAAATTGGTTCTCTCTTGCTACATCTTGGAACACTAGGACCACTGACATGAATAAACCTTGGCTTACCTGTTAAGAGACACAAAGCTCATCCCCCTACCTCTCCCAGCTGACTGCCAACCTAAACCCAGAAATGTGAATGAATTCATCTGGGATCAGTCTCAGTCCCATCACACACCCTCTGACTGGACCTACATGATTGACCCCAGAAAGAACAAGCAGAAGACCCACCCAACTGAACCATCCTAAACCTCTGACCTGGAGCTAACAAATGCTTGCATTATAGTCAGTTCTACCTATCATGGCTTCTTACATAACCAAAAGCTGATTTATTGGGACTGTTTTTTGTTTTTAATTCTCCATGATAACTTCTTAAAGGAGCAGAGCTTGGTAACTATTTCCAATGGAGAATTATAGGAACTCAAGGTAGGAAAAGAATCATTTATAACTAATCAGAAACTAGTTCTCTCTGTTATAGATGGGGCTGCCTACACCCTAGGTTCTTGGTTGCCTATACTCTCCTGGTGCAAAAGAATTAAAGTTCTTGTCACAGCATCTGGCTCAGAAGTGAACATTGCGTATAATGAAATGTTATTTTCTTTTCTTTCATACTTTTTCTGATTGCAGTTGAATTGAATGATCCCACACTGGTTGCTCTGATTGTGTGTGTGTACTCTTCCTATGGAAATCTCATCTAAAGCAACAGATGGATTCCTGTCTATCCCTGAAGACATGACAATAGATGCAAACTGTGGCCCTATAGCTTATTCAAAGCTACTAAAAGCAAAGGCAGGCTTCAGAGAGACCAAGCAGAACTCTGACATTTGTAGGAGTCCCCGGCAGATGGTAGTTGTTGGGTAGAATGCCCCATGGAGTTGAAAGACTACCACTCATAAGTGGTTTGGAGGCACATTGTTTAGAAAATGACAAACATAGTCATTGTTTCCTGACTTAAGTCAAACCAAACCAAACCAAAACAACTCCCACACAGCAATCACAGCCACTTGACATTACCCAGCTCATATACAAATCAGAAGACATTTTGTCTTTGAAAAGGGGCTGGGTAATGTTAGTTTTCATCTCCATAGGACTTGAGCAAATGAAAATCATGATGACAAGTCGACCTCAGTACAGTTTGGATTGCAAATATCCATTCACTAGTCATATCCTTCATCTCCCAGAGAGAGCAGGCACAGAGACCTCATGCGATCTCTGGATGGCATATAACCAACTGGAGTGCAGGTTGAAGGCCTGGTATTTTCTTTGGCTGCATTGTGTCTAGAAATGGAGTTGGAAGTGTTGTTCTGTCCTCAATTTTCTTTGCCATTTGGAACTGTGTTCCAACTGGGAGCTCATTGTAAGCAAGTAAAATGGCATATTAGCTGGACAGCAAATCTGAAAACATTCAATTGTCCAACTAAGTTGCATCCAAAGCTATAGAGAGACACAGTAGATGGCTGGTCTATCAAAACAAATTTGAATGACAGGTAAAATTTAAAAGGACAGTCTGTAAAATAAAATAAAGCAAACATTTTAAACTTTCCCCATCTCTGTCCCAGACTGTCTTGTAGTCATTTATTTTTCATTCTTCTTTCTGTTCCTTCCTTCATGGTCCTACATCGACATCTTTTTAAAAATAACCTTTTTTGTTGTTATTTCCCAGCCAAACTTCATTGTTTCCATGTTTGTTTGTTTGTTCGTTTAAATTGCTTGCACTATTTAATTCTTATTTCTATTTTGAGTTACTTCTTATTTCTCTTCTTTCAAAGATTGTGTGATCCTTAAATATAAATGCAAATAAAGGGCAAGCAGAATAGAAACATCGCAGGAGGGTGTGTTTGTGTGTGTTTGGGGGAGGGTAGGGGGTGGACTTTGCCTGGAGCTGGAGGGGAACAGGCTGTGAGTGAAAGAAAAGGCACTTCATAAAAGAAGATTTACTTACCTAATTTCCAAATCCCAATTTGCAAAGAGGGACATAGAGCAGCCAAGCAACACCATGGAGAATGTTAAGAAATTATACCCGCTCCAGTGAGAAATGTCAAAGAGGCTTGATAGGAATGGAAGGAGTTTTGGATAATCAAACAAATTATTAGACCTTTATTTTTCAAAGTTCACCAGGATGTTCCAGGGAAGCAAGTTTAATTAGGGATAAGATTATTTATTTATAAACATTCACATTACCCTCCCTCACACCCACCACTTTGTACTTTGTACTGGGGAACAATTGAGTCAGCCCCCAAAATTTCTCCATTTTAGAGACCTTAGAAGCTGGGAGAAAATCAGTACATATGGGGAAGGTCAGTGGGTTTACCTCAGAGTTGATGGAAGAAATAATTTATTTTTTTCTCTTGTTTTTGTACATTTTTATTGTAAAAAATGCTGTACAGAGGGGTTACACTTACCTGGGCAAGGTAATGAGTACATTTCCTATCGAGCATTGTTGCCTCCTCCTCTGTTTTTCCCCTACCATCCCTTCCCTCCCTCCCACCTCCACAACTACTCCCCCCCCCCCTGCAAAGTGGTAAAGTTCATTTTCAACATAGTGTTTTGTACATCTCATTGTTACAATGGGTTAACCTGTAGGAAGAAAGAATTTATTGAGAGAGAAAGAGAGGAGATAGGAAGAGAGAAAAAGAGGAGGGGAAAGAGGGAGACTCTTTTGGACAGCATTCAGGAAGCAGAGAGATAGAGTAAGAAGAGAGGCTATGACACTCAAATAGCTGGAGAAAAGAGGGAAGGAAAGAAAAGTGAACTTTTAAGAGACACTTTCAATAGCATTCTTTGGGAGAGGTTAGGCCATATTAGAATTAGTTTTTAATGCCTTTTTTCTCTGCTGGGTTGGGTTTCTGTGAACACTAGACTCTTTGTATATGTAATTCACTTAAGCATTCAGTCTCACAATCTAGCTGTCAAATTACACATATATCAGTCAACACAGCACATGTCACAGTATTGGAGACAAGAAGATGGCAAAGAAAGATCAGCATCATTAGTTTAATGAATGCTAACTTGCTTTCAGAGTGGCATGTTTTCTGTGTGCAGGACCATCCTGAATCCTGGAGAAAGAACTGAACTACTATCACTCAGAACCAGACCATCAGTGGGATCTAAGAAAAAGCAATTTATTGGAGGAATGATCCCAGGATGATTTGGTAGGAGAGAAAGGAAAGGATCTTTGGGAAGTTGAGAGTATGTTTTCAGCCTGTTAATGGGAGAAAATTACATAAGTACATGTTGATATGAGATCTCACCTATATATACACATACATGATTTTAAACTCACAAGAGAAATGGGAACAAGAAGCTTTAAAAATGTTTAATTTTTGTGTTTTTTTCTGTTTTCACCCTCTTGTTGTTATTTTTTATTTCTGTACCTTTTGTCTTATATGTAAGTGTATCTGATTTGGGGAGGATAAGGGGAAGCACAGAAATGGTGGTACAAAGGGTGAACTAATGCAGCAGTGATTCTTACTAGACACTATGTTGAAAATGAACTATACAACTTGTAGAGGAAGGGGGTTTAGGAGGGAAAAACTGGGAGAAAATTAGGGACGAGGTGACACTGTTAAAAAAGAAATATACTCATTATCTGCCTCATGTAATTGCAACCCCTCTGTACATCACCTTTACAATAAAAATAAAAATTTAAAAAATGCAAGAAAATCCCAGGACCAGATGGATTCACAGCTGAATTCTATAAGGCCTTCAAAGGAGAACTCATTCCAATACTCCTCAAACTCTTCAATGAAGTTAAAATGGAAAGATCACTACCAAACTTATTCTATGAAGCCAGCATAACCCTCATCCTCAAACCAGATGGAGTTATCATAGAAAGAGAACTGTAGACCCATTTCTTTGATGAACATTGATGCAAAATTTCTCAATAAAATTCTGGCCAACCAACTTCAACAACTCATCAAAAGAATCATATACTATGATCAAATGGGATTCATTCCAGGATGCAGAGTTGTTTCAATATATGCTAGTCAATTAAGGTAATTCAACTCATCAAGAAGAGCAAGGACAAGAATCACATGATCATCTCAATAAATACAGAAAAAGCATTTGACAAGATCCAACACCCCTTTATGATGAAAGCTCTGGAGAAGCTAGGACTCCATGGAACATTTCTCAATATAATAAAGACTGTATATGACAGACCTACAGCCAGCATTATATTTAGTAATGAAAAGTTAAAACCATTTCTCCTAAAATCAGGAACAAGACAATGATGTCCACTCTCTCCACTCATCTTCAATATAGTATTGGAATTTCTAGCTAGAGCAGTAAATCAGGAGACAAACATAAAGGGGAGCCAAACAGGGAAAGAAGTAGTAAAGCTTTTCCTCTTTGCAGTTTACATGATCATGTATTTAAAGAACCTCCTCTGTTACTTGAGCTGATCTTAAACTTTGTCAAAGTAGCAGGGTATAAAATTAGTCCACAAAACTCAATAGGCTGTTGCAACAATGAGAAGTACAAGTTGTCATGTCCAAAACAAGCTTTACAACGTCGGTGCCGGGGGGGGGGGGGGGGAAGGAGAAGGATTGGGATTGGGGGGGAGGGGGGAGGCTAGGAAGGGATGTGAAGGGTAAACAAAGGAGGAGGATGCAATGCTTGGTAAGAAATGTACGCATTATCCTGCCCATGTAATCGTAACCCCTCTGTACAGTATGTTCACAAATAAAATAAAATTAAATTAAAAAAAAACTCAATAGGTTTTCTGTATGCCAACAATGAGAAGAGCAAGACTGAAATCAGGAAAGCAATGCCTTTTATAATAGGCTCAAAAAAATAAAATACCTAGGAATTAACTAAAGAAGTGAAGGACCTCTATGATGGAAACTTTAAAAACCTGAAAAAGGAAAGTAAAGCAGACTTAAGGAAGTGGAGGAACCTTCCATGTTCCTGGATTGGAAGGATTAACACCATGAAAATGGCAATACTGCCAAAAACTATTTACAAATCCAATGCAATACCCATCAAAATCCCAACAACATTCTTTAATGAAATAGAAGAAGTAATCCATAAATTCATATGGAAGACCCCAAATAGCAAAAATAATCCTTAGCAAGAAGAACAGTAATGGAGGAATATCAATACCAAAATTCAAATTCTATTACAAAGTTGTAGTTATAAAAAAACAGTTTGGTATTGGCACAAGAACAGGCCTGAGCACCAATGGAATAGAATTGAAGACCCAGAAATGAACCCACAGATGTATTGCCACCTAATCTTTGATAAAGGAGCCAAAACAAAGATGGAAGAAGGCTTCTTAACAAATGGTGCTGGCAGAATTGGCTATACACATGTAGAAAACATGTAGATTTTTATATATCACTCTGCACCAGAATCAATTCCAAATGTATCAAAGACCTCAATGTAAGATCATAAACACTGACAATATTACAGGAAGGAATAGAGGAAACTCTAGGGATCCTTGGCATAGGTCGAAACTTCCTAAGTAAAGATGCAGAATGACAACAAATCAAAGAATGGCTGGATAAATGGGATTGCATTAAAATGCAGAGTTTCAGGATGGTAAAGGACACAGATGGCAAGATAAATAGAAAGCCCACAGATTGGAAGAAAATCTTTACTAGGTATACAATAGACAAGGGCTCATATTTAAATTATACTTAGAGCTCAAAAAATTACCCCTCCCCAAAACCAAGTCCTCAAAGAAACAACAACCCCATTAACAAGTGGCCTAAAGAATTAAACAAAGGGAAGGTGGCTCAGTGGTAGAGTGCTTGCCTTGCATGCATGAGGCCCTGGGTTTGATTCCTCAGCACTGCATAAGCAGAAAAAAAATGCCAGAAATGGAGCTGTGGCTCAAGTGGTAGAGCGCTAGCCTTGAGCTGAAGAGCTGAGGGACAGTGCCCAGGCCCAGAGTTCAGGCCCACAACTGGACTCAAAAAAAAAAAGAATTAAACAAAGGATGGGGTAACAATGCTCGATAAGAAATGTACTCATTACCTTACTCATCTAAGTGTAACCCCTCTGTACAATATCTTTATAATACAAAATATAAAAAACAGAATTAAAAAGAGACTTCTGTGAGGAATAAATAAGAATGGTCAATGGACACATAAAGAACTGTTCAACATCTCTTGCCATAAAAGAAATGCAAATCAAAACTACATTGAGATTCTACCTTACCCCAGTTAGAATGACCACTATCAAGAAAACTGATAATGACATATGCTGGCAGGGATGTGTCCAAAAGAGAACACTATTACACTGTTGGTGGGAATGTAAACTTGTTCAACCACTCTGGAAAGCAGTGTGGAGGTTCCTCAGAAGACTAAACATAGAGCTCTCCTATGACCCAGCAATCCCACTCCTGGGCATTTACTCAAACAATCTCAAACAAGGGTACACTAAAGCTACCAGCACAACTATGTTCATGGAAGCATTATTTACCATAGCTAAGATAAAGAATCAATTCAGTAGATGAATAGATCAAGAAAATGTTGTATATATGCACACTGGAATTCTATACTTCCTTCAGAAAGAATGACATTGTCCCACTCATAAGGAAATGGAATGACTTGGAAAAAAGTATATTAAGTAAAACAAGTCAGACCCAAAGAAACATAAGGTGCACGGTTTCCATCATCTGTAATAACTAGAATATTTCTAGGATATTTTTAGTAGAGGATCACAATAGCTCAATAGCTATGTGAATATGAGGACATAAAATTATGCATATTGAAATTAAGTCCAGAAATGGAAACAGGAGGGGTTTTTAGTGTACTGTTTGCAGTTCTTTTTTCTTTCTTTTTCCTCCTTTGCTTTATTCCTAATTGTCACTGCTTTGATTTCTGTATACTTTGTCATATATGTTTATCTGATTTTGGGAAGGGAAGGGGAATCACAGAAATGGTGGGACATTACCCCATAGTGCATTTTATATGCATCTGCCTAATGCTGGGGCAGATGCATTCCAGATGAAAACAAGAACAGAGGTGGGTGAGGGCAGGTAGCTACTATGTACATGCAGCAGACACATGTTGTCCACTCACTGTGCTGAGTGCCTTGGATGCATGCACGTCCTGTGAAGTCTGTACTACTATGGTTCTATCTGACAGAAAAGGAATGAGACATACATCAAATAAGGCTTAAGGATACAACCAGCCGCTTGATTTGAGAGGTCATGTTCTCCTCTGTACCTGCACTTGCTCCCAGCTGTCATGATTGGATTGTCAGCACTAATGATGGAACTGTTAATAAAGATGCCAACAAATCCTTGGGTTAATCTTTAACAGTAAGAAGACGACAGAGCTCTAGTGTCTGTGGAACCCTCCTTGGAAGACACTTGCTCCTGCAAATGCCTGGCAGGTGTGTGTGTGTGTGTGTGTGTGTGTGTGTGTGTGTGTGTGTGTGCTGCTCAGGGATTCACAAAGTACCTGGTAGGACCAGCTGTGGACAGTTCCTGGGAAGTGGGAAGCGTTGTGCCCGCCAAGAGGACTTGATGACAAGTCATATCAACCCCAGTTCTAGTATTACTCAAAGGCTTCATTTGTTGTTGTTTTCATTTATTCCCTAAATAGGCACCAATAGTCTAACATATGAAGAAGCCTCATACCCCCCTGACTGTAGACATTTTTCTTGCTCTTTTGCCTCTTTGGGGTCAAAGAGGCTGTGATTTGCTCAGCAGTGCAACCTCAGTACATTATTTGGAACGTAGGAAGGGGAGAGAAAGGCAGGGGACAAAAGAATGTGGCCAACTTCTATTTTGTCCTATTGGGGGGGAGTTGCTCAGATTTTTCTTGTGACATCCTGTAGCATTTCCTCTGCAGAATGCACCCAATTTCTCTGTGTGTGTGTGGGGGGGGGTTCTAGAGAGTGATTTAAGTGACCACTTCTGTAGATAGATTTGTGAAGACAGACCTTTGTGCTTGTGCTTTTCTGGATTTGGAAGAAGCTACTTGTTCTTCTCTGTTCAACTTTCCTGCCCAGGCAGTGAGTCCCTCCACCTCATTCCAAACAGCACATTTATGTAGGCACAGATCACTATTGCCACCATCCTTTAGTTTAAGAGGCAAGCAGTTCCATTAGCTTCATGTGGAGCCTCAGAGCAGGGGTTAGCCCTAGGAGGACTCCAGAAGTCACCAGACCTGCACTACAAGAGCTGGTTGGAGGGCTGTGCATAGCACAGAGGGCTACATAGACTTCCAGAGAGACGCAGGGTTTAATGTTCTATTTCCCTGGCATTTGACAAGCACATCTGATGTCTACTCTGCTTGTGAAAAACTCCTTCTTTGGCCATCTCTAAATCTCTAGTTCCATGATTTGATAGCAAAGAAATCTCCAAACTAAAGCAAGCATGAAGAGTCACACTTAAGATTAGCAAATACTTAAGAAACACCTGATAACATTAAGTGGCAAGGACAATATGTAGAAATATCATTTTGAAGGCCAGTGACTAACAGACACTCAAGAATTGGAAAAGGTCTTACTAAATATCAATAGAATAAATCAATATCACTTGTAGAAACATAGTTTTAAAATCAAAGTAACATCTGGTATCTTGAGGTTCATCTGGTTTAATGTACAATAAAAGCAGAACAAACCTATCCACATTTATTGGCAAGCCATAAATCACCCAAACTTTTTATATGTTTTTTATTATAAAAATACTGTACAGAGGGGTTACAGTTACATAAGTAAGGTAATGAGTACATTTCCTATCAAGCATTGTTGCCTCCTCCTTTGTTTTCCCCCTACCATACCTTCCCTCCCACCTCCATAACTATACTGCCCTCCACTCCAGCCTAAATTCGTTTTTTAACTTAGTGTCTTGTACATCTCATTGTTACAATGGGTCAGCCTGTATCTCTATTTAAATATTTTGTTTTTTCCCTTCCCCTCCCCAAATTAGCAAAGTGTATATACAAGATGCAGGACACCAACATCAAATACAGTGAAAACAGGGGTTATACCATGGGGGAGGAACATACAAAGAAACAAAAAAAAATCACATGGTACATTATAAATATGTTAGAATCAATAGCAAGAAAGAAAAAAAATCACTTGTTTCCCTCCCTATCTTGGGGTTCATTTTGCCCCAAACTTTTTGAACCACACAGGCACATAAACCTGAACCTCTCCCCAAACTATCACATTGGAACCAGTAATGGTAAGTTATTAAGAGAATTAGATGGCAATAACCTTTGATGGTTTCTATGTAGATGTGAAATGTTATCCAGGATGTAAATAGTTCACTTCTTCAGGATTTGAAGAGATCTTCTTGGCTTGATTCATTACAACTTTGCTCTGGGTTTGATTCTAGATGTCTGTCCAACCCCCTCCCCCCCAACATGCCCAGTCCCATTCCCTTTCTCCCCCTCCCCATTCCCCAATCCCTTCCCAGGATAATTTTCAAACCTGGTTCTGATTTTCCCTTGACACTGAAAAAATGTGGTACCTAATGACAAACAAAATTTCTTTCTTTTTTTGGTTAGTCATGAGGCTTAGACTCTGGGCCTGGGTGCTGTCCCTGAGCTCTTCAGCTCAAGCTCTTCAGCTCAAAGCCACAGCGTCACTTCTGGTTTTCTGGTGGTTAATTGGAGATGAAAGCAAATGGACTTTCCTGCCTGGGCTGGCTTTGAACCGCAGTCCTCAGATCTCAGCCTCCTGAGTAGCTAGGATTACAGGCATAAGCCACCGGTGCCTAGCTGAAACACAAAATAAAAACCTACCTAGAAAAGAAGTCAAAGCAGACTGAAAGCCCTAAAAAAGTTACTAAATGAGAGGACCATTTACTTAGGTTCTATTTCAGGAAAGAATTGGTGTTTTTGATAACTTGTGTTTTTGTCTGGCAACATATGTTAATACTTGCAGTAATTCAGTCTCTTCGGGGTGGGAATGGGTTAAGGGGCAAGGCTCATGTCCATTTCCTTCTGGAAAAAAGCACTTAGTCTTAGGCAGAAACAAAAGCATGTCATTAGTCACTGCTATCTTGGCTGAAAAATGGAGTTTTCAGAGTTTACCTTGTGTATGCGAGCTATTCATTTACAGTCAGGTACACATGATTTGTGTCTCATTTATCTATTAGGAAATGTTCTGTAAATGCATTTGAGGCCTGGATTTTTCAATGGGCTGACCAAACAAATATCCACCCTTTTATCTTCCAGTCTGTGGACATCAACATTAATGTTGGTCTGCCATTAGTGATAGTTGACTTGCAGAGAGAAAAACCTTATAAATTATGACCCATTGTTGCCTGAATTACCAAGCAGTGGCCCAGAAAGCAACCCTGAGTGCCTTTTAATTTTCCTCCCTAGGACACATACAAAAAAAGAAAACTGACAAGGAGTGACAGGAAGATTGACAAGTCACCGTTGTCAGATCTATGTCATTTGCTCTCTCCTGGGCTTAGTGTTGCCGGTAGGGCCTCTTGGGATCCAACATTAGAATTGCTATTGAGATACTGGAGGTCAGGAGCTGCAACAGTGGCAGGAAAAACGTGAGCACATCCCTGAAGACACAGTTTCAGGGAATTTGAGGGTTAGCTCAAATGTTTCCTTCTAGCTCTGCAGCCAGCCAATAGCCACATGAGGCTCAGAGGGACTGAAAACTCGTTGGTCCAATTAAGGTATGCTGGGAGTGGATAATACACTTTTGAAAAATTCATTAAAATTTTTTATTGTAAAGGTGATGTACAAAGGGGTCGCAGTTACATAAGTAAGGCAACAAGGATATTTCTTTTCCAGTAGTGCTAACCCCTCTCTAGTTTTCTCATACATTCCCTCTCCCCTGACTCCTCTATCTCCCCCCCACCCCCCAAGTTGTAAAGTTCATTTCCAATAGAGTCTAGTGAGTATCGCTGTTGCATTGGTTTTGTTGTTAGTGGTGGGGCATGAACCCAGGGCCTGGCTGCTGTTCCTAAGCTTTTTTTTCCCCCCCCTCAAGGCTAATACTCTCTCACTTTGAGCCACAGTGCCATTTCTGGTTTTCTGGTGGTTAATTGGAGGTAAGAGTCTCATGGATTTTCCTGTCTGGACTGGCTTTGAACTGCCATCCTCAGATCTCATTCTCCAGAATAGCTAGGATTACAGGCGTGAGCCACTGGTGTCTGACTGCTTTGTTTTGTGCTAGTCCTGGCACTTGAACTCAGGACTTGGATACTGTCCTTGAGCTTTTTTGTTCAAGGATAGTGCTTCACCAGCTGATCTATAGCTTTGCTTTTGGCCTTTTGGTGGTTAATTGAAGATAAGAGTCTCATAGACTTTCCTGCCTGGGCTGGTTTTGAACTGCGGTCCTCAGATCTCAGCCTCTGGAGTAGTGGTGCCTAGCTCTACTCTATAAAGTAAGAATGTAAATATAAGGCTATAAAAATAAGAAGGTAAGTAGATCACTAGCATAATCTTAGATGGCTTGTACAGTGAGATGATAATGTTTAAATGTTTTACAATCCAATATGGATTACACTTTGAAATGAAAATTACTAAAATTATTTTATTTTCTCTGTCTTACTTTTCAAGATGTGCCTATGGAAAGTATTAGATCACCTATATGGCTCCCTTTGTAATTTCAGTGGTATTTGTCTTGGTGAATTCAAAAAAGACAGTTTGAGTAGGATAGTAACCCTAATTCTCCTTTCAGGAAGTAAATTAAGTACTCAGGGGTAAGGTCTGGAAAGGGATGGAATAAAGTTGGGTTTGGGATATAGAAGTAAACATCTCTCAAATTCCAGACATAGAGCTGTGCCTGCCTATTTTTTAATTTAATTACAATTTCTTTGGAACTGACTGGATGGCTTTAGCTAAAATATTCTTGGATACTCAAACCCACTGTACCATTACAACTGCATTTCTCCTCACATAATCTTAAAAGGCCAGTATATATAGAAAACTATAACATTCTCCAGCTAGGGACCTGTCATATGATTTTTTTTTCCTGGCAATGCCTAGGCTTTCTGTTTGTTCTATAGTTGTTTGCACAGCATATAACTCATCTTCTCATTTATTAAACATGATAATATTTTGCCTATTGGCTTCATAAAGTTAATACATAGAACAAACGAGTTAATGGGATTGGGTATATAATTAGGAAGTATTAAATGGCCTTAGTAAATGGATTATTAATGATCCTTGGAAAAGAAGAGTTCAGGTTGCGGAAAAAGAGGATTTACTTTTCAGAGACATCAATGCACCAAACATGATAGCTCACTCTTGTAATTCCAGCTACTCAGGAGACAGAGATTGGGAGGATTGTGGTTGCAGATCACCTCAGGCAAACAGTTAACAGGTCTTCCACCCCAATCAGGAGCATGGTGGTATAGACCTGTCATCCCAGGTATATGTATGAGGCATAGATAGGAAGATTGTGGTCGGGTAAGTACAAGACCTTTAGTTCAAACCTCAGTATGAAAAGACAGGAGGAGAGAATGCTAAGG
The DNA here is from genome assembly GCF_000151885.1 of Dipodomys ordii. Taxonomy (NCBI): domain Eukaryota; kingdom Metazoa; phylum Chordata; class Mammalia; order Rodentia; family Heteromyidae; genus Dipodomys; species Dipodomys ordii. The sequence continues at coordinate 8,514,297 of NW_012267315.1, forward strand.
GACTCATGTGGCCCAGCCTAAGAACTTGTAATTTGCAGAATCTAGGCCTGGCTGGAAGACTGGGCCAGACTGGACGGGGGACTTCTGAATTTTGAAATACATAAAAATCTAGTCTCTAAACCTGAAAAATGAGAGGCTGTATTTCCACAGTCACCTGCTTAGTAAAGAATTGTTGATGAAATGATGTTTGGAGTCAAAACAGAGAATTCTCTGTAATAGAGGTCACAAAGCAGTTGGGTTATAAAAATAGAATGGAATGTCTTTTATTGCTCTGAGTCTCTGCTTAGTTAGACTTGCATGAGCACATACTGCATAAGGAAGAGACATAACTATATTCTTAAAGATTTTTTTTTAGTGCAGTACTGGGGCTTGAACTCAGGGTTCGTGTATTGTCCTTTCTCAAGGTTAGCACTCTCCCACTTGAGGCATAACTCCACTTCTTTTTCTGGTAGTTAATTAGAGTTAAGAGTCTCATAGACTTTCCTGCCTGGGCTGGCTTTGAACCACAATTATCACGTCTTAGTCTCCCAAGTAGCCACTGGTGCTTGTATAGTGAGCTAGTTCTAATGACTTAGAGTTGCAGTTACACAAGGAGAGAGGGAAAAATTAATACTTCTTGGAGATATTCCTAAATCTATCAAATCAGGTTTGTTTGCTGTCTTGTAAAACCCTCAATCTTTATTTCTCTAATATCTAGATTTCTTGTAGGCTAATATTTTTTGGAGGGAGGGGCATGGGTTGAGGATATACTTCTGAAAACAAACAATATTATGATCAGAAGATGAGGTTCTTATCCCAGCCCTGATCTATCCATTACAAACCACATAATGAAAGGACATCTATCATTGTCAGTGTACACTTTATTGGTCCAAGGTGCATCCTAAAAGCAGAAGACTTCTTCACATTCTCCTAGAATGAAATGATAAATCACCCACTCAGAGATCCAGTCATCTACTTGCTGGGTCACCTTGAAGATCATTAGCTTACCACTCCAGTTAGATGGTGATAATGCCCCTGACCTTCACTGCTCCTAATGAGAAAACAACCAAGGGATAGATGTATAAACTCCTTAAGTAATGTATACATATGAAAAATTATCCCACTTAAGGGAATTCTTTTCCAGGACATAAAACTATTTAATACTTAATGGATTAATGTTTCTAAATGTACTACTATGCCGAAAAACAATAACTTTTTTATTCTGTAAAAGGTAGCAAGTATTCATTGCTATTCTCAGTTAAAACATTATGATTCTTAGTGTTGAAACTGTAGGTGGCAGGTGGGATGGGGGGAACAGGGTGAGCTCTAAGGAGATTTTTCCTGCCTTTAGAGACCCCATGCTACATCAGTTGTTGAATCTTTCTGATGGCTTTTCTTTTCATCTCCCTATTCTTAAGGAAGATTTCATTCATTCATTCAATAAGTAGTTTTGATGACTTCCTTGGGGTGGGGTGTTATGTGATCTACTGTGTATATGAAGATGAGTTAGACCAAATTCCTGATCTCAAAGAAATTACTATGTGGTAAGGACCAGACAAATTTGGAGAATGATATTGTCATAGAAGAAAACAGAGTTTGAATAATGACATATGTGTGGATTGGTAACATTTATTTTTGGCAATTCAGTGATCGAGTGAAGACGAAAAGGTAAGTTGTTAACCAGTATTAGTAGTTACATTAATGTTGTAATATTGTTTAAATAAGTGGAGGTATCAGATAATAAAGATCTCCACATAAAGGAAATATTGAGGTATTTATTGCCATATTTTTCTAACCTTATGATAACAACCAAACCTGTAGATAGAGGTCTGTGCTTGCATTTCCAAGCCTGTGAGATAGGAGCAAGTGTGTCAGTGTCTTTAGTCAGGGAGACATGTCATATGGGGAATAGAAAGATTCCTGTATAGAAAGTAAGACTCCTGCTACTAAACTTCAGCTCGTCCCTTAAGGTTTTGGAGCTCACTAAGGATGTTTGCAATTGATTCAACAGAGTCTCTTATGGCTCATCAATTAATAACACACTACTCATTGTTGCAACTTTCATTTCCACCTTTTGCCACATTCCTATTATTTTATGGGTACCTGATAAGAGAACTGTCCTATTGATTTCTACTTCTGATCACGAGTTAAGAAGTAGAGGTGGACAAAGCCTCCTTAATCTGTGGCAAGCCACTCAAATTTTAAGGTAGCTAATGCCAATATGTCCATGATAGGTCATTCTCCCTTAAATACTTCTCTTTGCAATGTGACTTGCAGCCCCCTCCTCTAGTATCTGAGCTTATGACTTGAGTTAATATTTACTCTGTGATGGAATCTGGAAAAAAATGGTATAGCAGTTTTGGGGTGAGGACTCAAAAGACTTGGTAATGTCTGTGGTCCTTGGACTGCTACTCACTCACTAGGTTGGGCTAGCTTGCTGGAAGATGAAGGACCACAAAGGGCAGAGTTGAGTCAGCTCAAATCTTTCAACCAAGACCCCAGGGTCTTGGTTAAAACCTAATGTTAATAAGTACTGGCTAAGAGCAGCAAAGTTGCCTGTGTGATCCATGGCAACCCACAGCTGCCTGAGGGAGTCAAATATCTGACCTGAGTCTAAATTATTGACATTCAGAAAAGTGAACTAAATATATTATTGTTTTAAGTCATTAGGTTGTGGGATAGTTTGTTATGCAGCAATAAATGGGCAATACATATATGAAATTTCCTTTGCTCCAGTCCATTCTCATTCTTTTTCCTCTCCTAAAATATATTGTATTTGTTGTCTTCTTCAGATCTTTGCATGTTTGGTTCTTTATCCATAACTCAGTTTTCAGCTTCAATGTAAACTTTTTGAGAATGCATTTCCTGGCCATTCTTTTGAATTGTACTTCCTAGTTACTGTCCATCACAGTACCTAACTTTAGTGCTCTGCACTGTATCTGCTACTTCATGAAACATTCTTTTCTACTTCTAGCTTTTGTGGTTATTATTTACCTTATAAAATTAGAAACAAATCAAGTAGTCTGTTGTTTTCCGTCTCCCTCCTTCCCCTGCCCCTACCCTTGGCTACAAGGTTGAGGAACTCAATTAAAACCTTGTGAAGGAAGAGAATGCTTTCTTCAGTTTGCTATAACTTGACAGAAGTTACATGGAAACATGGATTATCATCACTTGCCTGTCAGGGAGTTCCTGACTACCTACTGACTACATTAGACTGCATGCCATATTACCTAATAGACATTACCTCCAATGACACTATTCACTCCAGAAAGGCTTCCCTTCATACCTCAAGGCTCTCAGCTCAAACTTCAGCTCCCCCATCTACTTATCTCTGGTCACCAAGGAGAACTAATTATTCTTTATTTTTTTAGAATGGATTACAAATTGTATCTATAATAATCTTGTCCATTAGCCTGAAAATATATTGATGTTGGAGACTATTTATCATTCTACTCTTTAGCCTTGGTTCTTGGTAAGAAGGGCCCTCCCTCCTCTCCCAAATTGTCCAATGAAATTGATAAAGTCAATGAACTAACTCTGCACGGTGGTGATGGAATTATAATAGCAAAGAGGATCTAATCTTACAACAGAATATGGTCAGTATTCTTGTTTCAAGGATGTCCTAAGCAGGTAAACCATGAAAAAAATTAACATCTAATAGAAACCTTAGTGAAAGGAATAAATAAGCCAATTGCATCCAGACTATTTCTCCTCCCAAATTAGCTACCTAAATGAGAGGTCCATGAGATTTATTTATTTTTATTTCAAAGCTTGTTATTTAAGGACCAATAGCTGCTCAGAAGGGAAGGATTTTTCTTTAACACTGTGGCAAAAAAGAGTTATAATTAGCACTGACACCAATTTCTCCAGGAAAAGTGTCAAAGCTGAGAGTGTCTGCGTGTAGCTCCTTATATAATTCTCGGAGCTCTACATAAGACATAAAGATTCTCAAATCATTGACAGTGTTTCCATTAATGACCCACTGGTCTAACCAGATGGAGTGATAATGAGAACTGGAGGGGGGCTGGGGGTTCCTAAGTCACTGTTCAATAGTGCCCTTTCTCCCAGGTTTTACTTAATAGCATTCTACCAGAGCTAGGCACAACCGGACTTTTGACTATCACATATCCAATTTCAAGACAGGCAGTTTTACCTTTGAACTCTGATGCCATCTGGATATACTAAGCCATCCCCTGCCTGGAGCCATCTATTGTTAAAGGATTCAATTTGTTCTCTTTGGGAAACTTCACTTTCTCTATCAATTAGTATGTAGCCTCCTTACCAAAGGGCTTATTTTTGCTTCAAATTTATTTTTCATGCTTCACATGTTCACTGTAAATGCCAAGTTGAAAAGAAATGATCACCTTAACATAATTTATCTGCAAACCAAGAGACAACCAAGGAACTAAAGTCATTCCCATAAACTTTGTACAAATTGCATTGCCAATACTCTGGCTACAGGGAGATACAACTGTATTGTCCATATAATTGTGTTTTAGAAAGCCCTATAGAAATAGTTCATCCTAATAACTCCAGTTCTTAGTACCGTAACACTGTTCATGCTCTCATTTTGGGAGAAATACATTTATAGAAAAATGTCTGCCTAAGAAAAGATGGTGACATTCACAATGAGAATGCTAACAGAGATGAAAATATATCAGGTTCGATTTCATTACAACACTATTCTTATGATTTGTGTACATGGCCCAGTGCTATTCTGCAAAGGTTTGAATAATTACCCTTCAGTGAACTAATAAAGTTCTTTTATTTATTTATTTAACAAAGATTTAATGAGTTCCTGTAGTTATAGATGCTATGTTAAATGCTAGGAATGTAAGAAATAAATAAGTCAATTGACATTGTTTGAGGTTTTTTTCCCCCTGCCTATGTACTCTGAAAAATAATTAAATGTTCGCAATGACCCTTTAAGGGATCTAGTATTATCCTCATTTCAAAGACCAGGGATGGAAGAGAATGACAGATAGGATGACTTTGATCAAGATGCAATATACTCCTAAACTGACATGCTGAATTGAAACCTCTTTGTGCAACCAGTTAAGGCTAATAATAATAAAAATAAAGACCAGGGAACAGCATGTTCTTTCTCATCTGTGAGAGCTGAATGAGTCCATCTGAATGATGAATAGTGATGACAAGAGGCTGGAGAGTGGGGGGGGGAGGGGCCCCCAATGCGGATAACAAGTACCACAACTCAGGAAGAAGGGCTCTGCTTTAGTGTTCCACAGCATGGGGGGTGGGCACCATAGTTCACCACAACACATGGTATTTTTTTCTGGAGGAGTAGATGAGAGGAATTTGGAACCTCCAAGCACGAAGAAAAGATGAGATGGAAATGCTACTCTAATTTGCTTAGTCCACTTCTACTCACTAGTAGCAAGATATTATACTGCAGCCCATAAATATGCACCAAAATTATTTGTTAATCGAAATTTTTTTTAAAAATAAGGGAAAGAAAATGATCTGTTTCAGTCACATGGCTTAAAGCAGAAGTGATATTTGGGGCAAAGCCCGTGACACCTGTTGGTGTTGTCCTTGTACCTAGATTCCCTGCAGGGCTTCTCCACTTCACCCATACTTCCCACTTCTCCAGATGGAGCTGCAGGAGAGCATTTCTCAACACAAGTCCTCAGCACAAGAAAAGTTGCTGTCTTTATGTTTTAGGAAGATACTTTTCACATTGCAAGCTGCCTACCCCATTCCTCTTTGTCAGGAATGCAACAGAAACCTTTGTATGTTTAAAATGCCAAATCACCTTGGTATAAAGACATCTGCTTAATATTGTGTACAGAAGTAGTGCTCCAGACTCCCTAATGATGCAAACCTACCCTTGCCTAGCCTTTATTAATAAAGCATACTTTGGAAAGTACTATTTGATACAATTACTCCTCAATGGAGTAGAATGAACTCCCTTTTAGAAGCTCCTGCTACCTACCAGTAGGAAGCCAAGAGCATGCAGGAACAATGAAGACTGAGCTGGGGAGAGTCACAGCACATCCAGTTGGGTTGAACTTTAACACATGACCCCAGCAGAAATGAAACTAAGCAAGGTACAATAGGAAGCCAGGAGAGTCAGAGACTAGAATAACTTCATATATATATATATATGTATATATATACATATATACTTTATATATAAAATATATAATATACAATATAATCTATGCATAATATATTATATAGTATAATATATATTATATAGTATAATATATAGAAATAATAATATATAAATATATAACATATCATATATATTATATATGTTTACAGTTTCTGGGTACTGCAAGTTCTCTCCCTACCATATCTCTTCTTCCTCCTCTTCCTCTTCTTCTTCATTGTTGTTGTAAAGGTGATGTACAGAGGGGTTAAAATTACATAAGTCAAGTAATGTTATTCTTAAAAATTATATTTGGTATTATGTTATAGCAATGTTCATGATAACATCCTTTATTTTTCTTTTAAATTGAACATTGACTGTGTACTAGGCTCTATTTCAAGGGTGTTGCAAGTCTCATCTTACTTATTAATTAACCTTTATTAATAAAGCCTATTTTGGAAAGTACTACTTTGATACAATTACTCCTCTGTGGAGTAGAATAAACTCCTTCACTGACTGAGGTAGGTAGGCACTTATTGTGATCTGAATTTTATAAGTGGAGAAACAGAGTCATGGAATGACTCAGCTCAGTATAGTCACACAACTGAGGATTGAACTTCAGTTAGAATTCAGAGGTAATGACTCAGTCAGTCTCCCCCTAAATTCACAGCTTCTTCTTTTTTCAATGTGTAAGATGTCTAGTGGAAAATATGCAAGCACTCAGTAGAGTTCTCAAGTAGAGGAGATAAGTACATAAGAAAAAGGTAGCTTTCTGCTCAGAATGGAGTGTAATATTCCTACAACATTTTCTTGTATACATTTTCAGAAAATTCTACTGTCTGTTAGCCAGTAATGTACTCTCACCACCAAATCATTCAACAAATACTTCTTGAGTACTTAGTTCATGTCAGGATCTCTGCTAAGTTTTAGGGATTCACTGGAAAGAAAAATCTAGCATTATCTTTATTATCTATCACAGAATCAGTGTATCCTTATTACCTATGATGGAATCAGTTGAATGAAAAATACATTGACCAAATAAATATGCAAATAACTGTAGAATTACACAAGCATAGTGCAGGAAATGTAACATACTTGTTTGCTATCATTATCAAATGGATGGTCCATAGTTGTTTTTGCTATGTTTCTTTTCCCCCAGTAATAAACGACAAGAATCCATAAAGGGAAAAAGATAATCAAAAAGCTCTATGCTGAAATTCTATCTCTTAACTCACAATACCATATTATCTTGATCCTTTTGAGGCTTTCCATTGACTACGGCTGTTTCTCTGTAAGTTTCCGTTGCACAATTCCATCTGGCAGTAATTGAGCTAAATATAGGGGGCATAATGAGTATCAAAACTTATAATTAGCCAAAAATAGTGTTCATTAAATGTTATTTTGTCATAATCATTGTGATAAGCACTACCCTTCATTATGGATAATTCTCCAGAGTATAATCAAGAAATTGTTATGCTTTTCACCCCCACTTTGCAGATGAGACAACTGAGGCTCAGCACATTGAAGTAACTTTGCCAAAGATTCTTATATTTATGAGTTGAGACATTTCCCCATCAAAGTATTTATATACACAATACACATATGCATACACACATACATATATGTAGGTATACACACATATACACATGCATGTATACTGATGTATATAGATACATATATGCCTATATATGTACATGTACATACACATATTTATGTTATATATTTATATCATATATAAATATATATACACACATACATTTAAGGTTTTTAATCCCTCACCCATGTCAATCCCTTTGCTTGGCAAGCAACTGAACATATGAGAGTACATGAGAGTTTAGAGGTTTCCTAGTTTTCAGATTCCCTGTTCAATGATATCAGATTAAAAAACATTGCTATGTGTGAATGTATATCCCATGTGTTGGAAAGTTAATCTCTACATTCATGTGTTGATGATATTTAAAGATGGTGCTTTTGGAAGCATTCAAAGCATAAAAAAAAAGCCACTGGAGCCAGCAGAATCACTATATCTCTCCAGTATGGTACAACATGGTGAGACAGCCCTCATTAGATGTTGAGCAGGTACCAGTGTATTTTCCAGCACTATGAACCAAATGAATGCAAGTCTTTATAATATCCAGCCTAAGATAGTTTGTTATATCAATAGAAAGTAAACTAATGTAAAAAAATTAGCTACACTATGTGCACAGGCAACCAGGAACAGAAAATAAAATCAATAGCAGCAACACATTGTAAAAATAATGAGGCCTATAGCTCCTTAGGTTTTTTGTAACCATGACTGGATAAAATAATCAACCAATGGTCCTCAGAGTGAAGATTGGGAGTGTGTATGGGGCAGGGTACCAAACAAACCTTATTTACAGTGTGAGCTAGATCCTGGTTTTCAGTGTGAATCCAGGAGCTGGGTCAGGGCTGTGTGTCCATGAAAAGGAAGGAAATAGCTCTTCTATCTCTTGGGACAAAGGTGATGAACCTAGAATTTTCTTATCAACACTTCCATTAATCAGAAAAGAACATAACATGAAGAATTTTTCTGGATGTTTAAATACTCCCAAAATGCATTTGATATAGAGTCTTACAGAAAAACCAAACTGCCACAGAGTGTGCTGCAGCAAGAGAAATAATGAGGCTCAAAGGAGAGGAATGAATTACAATAGTGAGCAGCAATTAACTATGTGCAAAAACCAAAACCAAAACCCCAAAGCAGAAACAAACAGCTTGATTTCTGCTCAGGGATAATGATGATAAGAATGGAAAAACTGAATGGAAAAACTGGAGTTGCAGAGTGGACATTAGGCCTTGGGCTTCCAACAATTAGGACAATTTAGTATCAGGTAACAGGTTTTGACTTGAGCAGATATTATATATTACCAGTACCAAAACTTATACAGGGCAACAAATAAACCATCATCCTTCAAACTGTAGCTGAAATCAAAGCAGCCAAGTCACATCAAGTTGCAATTTGTAGCATACCAACTATTTATTGTTTATATGGTTATAAACAGAAGTGGGCTATCAAAGAAAATGAAGAGCTATGTTTCTCTTAAAATATACATCTATGTTAGATCTTATGACCGTGTTAAGGTCAGATCTGTCTAAAGAAAAAGTGACCTCAACTAGAAGGTAATGTTTCATTTTCCTAAGAAGACTATTAAAAAAATGTCTGTGGGCAACGTAGTTCTAAAAGATTTTTGAAATGTACACAAGTCAAAGTGTCTCCTTATTAAAGTGAATTTGTTTCCTTACACACATTTAATATTATGTCTGCATTGTGTTGATTTCATTGTATTGTTTGTCTGTGGTTTCTGACATACTTTACCCCAGCTCTTATCAGAGACTGTGACATGTGGGCTTCTGGTCCTTTGAACTGCATTGTGAGATGTCACTGTGGTCACAGAGGCAGAACTTCTGACATCTTCAATCCCAGTAAGATGATCTAAGATTTGGTACCTTTTGAATCCAAAGGTGTCAGTGCTGGAAATATCACCCCCACCCCCATTCCTGCATTTCTACTCTTAACATGAAACAGCTCTGCATTCTTAAGAGTTTTGTTTCTTTAAGCTTAAAGGTTATACAGGGCCATAGATGTGCCTCATGCTTCTTGATCAGTTAGCCCTTCTATCCTCCTCCTCTATCCAGTGTGTTCCCTCTCCCCAGATTCATTTCATAGCTCCCAATTCCTTTATCACATATGTATATTGAGTAGTCTGGCTGTATTTGTCCTATTGCTTTGCTGTGTGTGTGTGTGTGCACACATACGTGTTCATGCTAGTCCCAGGGCTTGAACTCAGAGCCCTATTGCTGTCCCTGAACTTCTTTTGCTCAAGGCTACTGCTCAGAGTCCCATTTCAGCTTTTATCTTTTCAGTTTATTGGAGATCAGAGTCTCATGGACTTTTCTGCCTGAGTTGGCTTCTAACCTTGATCCTCAAGTCTCAGCCTCCTGAGTAGCTAGGATTATATAGGCATGAGCTAACAGCATCTGACCTTTCCTTTGCTTTTTAAATTAATTTTTAAAGAGCTGGTAGCAAAGAAACTCTTAAAACAGAGAAGCTTTCCTAAGCAATAGTGAGAACATCTCTGCTCACTTCCTCTCATTTTATCTCCTGTTACTTTTCTTGCTTGCTTGCCTACTTTCTTTTTTCTTTCTAAGACTATGACTCCAACTTGGTATCTGATGCTTTTGCTCATTGGTTAGTGCTCTACCACCCAAGCCATGCCTTCAACCCCATTTCAGTTATTTGATTGGATTACTTCTATAGTGTCCATAATTAGCATTGATGGCTCCAGGTAATTTAGGCAAATGCATGCCTCTTGCAAACAGAAATCTGTTTCAGGGGAACTTGTGAGGCTGCCTCTTAAAAGGGGTTTTATGTGAGGGCATCCCCTCAAGGTCATGAACTCTTTTCTGAGTAATTCTAGTGAAAACTCAATTCTCATCAGGATAAATTCAGTATCTTGTGAGTTCTTTAGAATACTATTGCTTCAAATGCAACAATAAGAAACAATAAGAAAGGAAAAACAATAAGAAATGAAAAAATGAGAAAGATGAAAAAATATTTGGAAACAATGGAGACACAGATAAAGCTCAGCTTTCTCTTGACACTCCTCTGCTTCTTAACACCTTGATGGGCTGGAGGCAGTCAAAGTTTCACCTCCCAAAACTCTGTGGAAATGACTATGAACAATGGATCTAGAAGAAGAAACCTCTACCTGGCATATGAACTAAAAAAGGATTCACATTTCTTCCATATTCAGTGCAGATGGCCAGGGGCCTCTGGAGAGGTTGTCCGCACCTTGTCACTCAGCCAGCCAGGCCCTGGGGAGATGCATTTTAATCCCATCACTGCCACTTGGTGCCCACCACAGTGTAGACCCTGGGCTATGACAGGCACAGATGGCTCTGTTGGAAGGACAGGTGTGTGGACTTGTAATGAGGGTATGCTGAGGCTGGTGACCTGTGAAGACCCTGCTGGGCTGCCTCCTCAGAGGAGGAAGTAAGTGGTCTGTTTGTCCTTCTCATGTGCTTCTAAACAGGCGAAGTCAAACCAGAGAGGATCTCAATTGTTTGCTCCTTCCTTCTCTGGGCCTTAACTATGTGGACAGCAATCTCTCAGGATTGCTTCTGGGAATGAAATTCAGAGACAATCTTAGCTTCTGGGACCTCCAGTTCACCTTTCTCGGGAGTTGATTGATGGATGCTTTCTGCTACAACACATTTAAATCTAGCAGCAAGAGGACAATGAGGGTTTTCCTAATTCCAGATCAAAGAGTTCCCCCCAAAGGAAATGCTTTAACATCAGTAAAGATTGCATGAAGAACAAACAGAAGTGTTAAATTGAAAACTGCTGCCCAGAAGAATAGTAGACTATGTAGAAAATCAGATTAGTGAAGGAAAAAGCAAATCTGAGAAAAATTTCCAGAGCACACAGGGAAAAAAAATGAAGAGGTTAAAAACTGTGGAAGAAAAGAAAAGCAGAAGACCAGTTGGCAATATCTAGTATGCATATTTGGAAGTTCAATGAAATTTCAGTCAAAAGTCTCAAGGGCATATTATTGAAATGGGAGGACATTAAGTCCAAAGGTCTTCTGAAAGAATAAATGCACAAAGAGAGGTTAAAAGGGTGTTAAGTGGGATTGTAAATAAAGGAAGGCTGGCAGGTAGGGAAACATTATACAGCTCAAACAATTAAAACTGGGAAGTTAGACAAATGGAGAGAGAAAGGGAGAGCAAATACAGTCATTATATTCAATGTACATATGCAAAAATATAACCACACAACTTAAAGGTGTAGCTGGGATTGGAAAGATGGGGTAGAAGGAAGAAAGGCTTGGCATTGATCAAGATGCATTGAACCACACTCTGACTTGTTGGGTTACTTTGTACAACTACTTAAAATAAAAAAAAATTGAGACATTAGTGAAGAAAAGATATTCAACAAAACAAGAAATGGAATCAATAAAGCAGCCCTTATGAATAGTGACATGTGAAATTAGAGAGCAATGGTGGATGGTTTAACAACTCCAATATATTTTGTAAAAACCACCAGAATTAATCCTAATGGGTTGAAGTGATCATGCATTAAAACATAAGTTAAGACAATTGGGAAAGTATCTGATCTCAGGATGGATATGAACTTTCTAGCAAAATATGTGAAGGAAAAGCTCTTGGGGAGACTCAGAATAAAGAAAAGAAAATTGTGAATATGAACATTGGAAAGATAATTAAGATGTCACTGTTATATGTCACAAGTTAAGTATTTATAGTACAGTTATTAGACATAGGCATGATTTTGCATGATAGCAAGACAAATAGGTAAATGAGAATGGTAAAGATGGGCAATTAATATATGAAATTGGTAAATGTGCAAGTAGATGGGGAGAAATATTTCTCTACCAGAAAAATATTCCTGCTCAAGAGACATCAGGATTGTCTGGAGGCCTCTCTCTGTTTCTGGGAAGTTTGTCTATAAAGGCATTAAAGCCTGCCCGGGAATCACCCGGTACTCAGGAAGGCATAGATTTCAATGGCGTCTCCTCCAAAGAAAATGCATTTTCTAGCTAGCTAAGGACAAATGTCAATTTAAAAAAAATTAAGAATGATGGCCAAGTATGGTGGTTTACACCTATACCCCTAGCTACTTGGGAAGCTGAAGTGGAAGGATCTCTGTAATCATGGTTTGAGGTTGGCTGAACAAGTGTTAGACTTTATCTGAAAAACAAACTCAAAGCAAAAGAACTGGAAAGTGTGATTCAAGTGGTAGAGCGCTTTCCTAGCAAGCACAAGTCCCTGAGTTCAATTCCCAGTACTGAAAAAGAATAAATAGAGTAAGGATATGGAGGCTTTGTCAAAAGACATAATATTCATTAAGTGCAACCATAAACAGCCTGAAAACCTTTCAACCAGAGTTTATCAGTCTTAACACTACTGGTAAATTTTGTGCAGTTGTACGGTATGTTGTGTGTTGTAAATCATTGAGCAATCTTCCAGGCTTCTGTTCATTCAGCACCAGTAGCCATCACCCTTGCCCAACAGGGACAATCAAACTTGTCATCATACTTGATGTTGACAATTGCCTTCTAAGGGTCAAAATTACCCCACTTCTGGTCATCTCTAGGGTCACAGGCAAACATGTCCAATTTTCCATTGTGGAGGTGGAGTCAACTGGAGTTTTCTGGCCAGGATTGGCCTGTATCTGTAATCCCCCCAATCTCGGCTTCCTATGTGTCACTACACTCAGCAATTGGTTGAGAAGGATGTCTCACAAATTTTCCTGCCTGGGCTGCTCTCAAACTGTGATCCTCTAATTTAGCTTCTCAAGTACTTGGGATTACAGGGATGAGCCACCAGCAACTGGATCATAAACGTCAAATTCTAATGGACAAATAAAGTTCCTTCAGCTTATATTAAAACTCAAAACATGATTGTATGCTTCTAAGTACTAGCTAAAATATTGACACAGCAGGGCAAAAAGAGAGAGAGAAGAAATTAGCGAAAGATCAATCAGGTTCATGATAAGAGAGCGAACGTTGCAGTAGTAATACTGAGCAAAATAGACTTGAAGCCAGAAAGTATGAGATGATGTAATTTCATAATGATAAGAAATGATTTGACAGTGAGAATGTAATGAAGTTGATTGTGCACCAAATAGCATCATCACGCCAAACTCCACAAACCCATTTGGCTGTTGCCACAGATGGGATAGGCTGCAAGCACATGCTAGTCTTGGGCAGAGAGACACCTGGAGAGATTTGAGCCCAGCTGCATCCTGAAGTGCACAGCTTAGTATCCTATAACCCACAGTGGTGCCAGATGGTGGTGGTGTCCAATCTGGATCCATCCACAATGAGCCAATCCCAGCCCCACAGAGGCTACCAAACGCCACAACTCAACCACAGCTGCCAACACTTAACACCATCATCAATCTGTTGAGATCAACCTTCCTCTTGGGGCTGAATGATGCCACTTAACTTCCCTGCAGCCTCTCATGTCTCTCTGCAAAGGCAATCCTGCGCCCAGGCATGACTCACAAGATCCAACACAACCTGCCCCCTTTGACTCTGCTCAACACCCAATCCTGTGACTTATGGCCTTCTTGGTTCCCTCCCTCCTGGGCCTTGTGTGATTTATTTATGGTATATAGCTCCTTCTTAAACTGAGCTTATCTTTTCTCGCTGCATATGACACCCTGTTCACTCTCTGCTTAAATGTCAACTCAATTAATTAAGCTGATGTCACTGTAATTAAATTCACATGCTATAGAAACATTAATCCCTTAAAAAGATTCATGCAAAGACACACACACACACACACACACACACACACACACACACACACACAAATTACAAAGGAGCTACTTTCAATTATGCTTGTCAACTTTGGACCAAGGCACAGAGCGTTTTAAAACATACCTTAACTTGTTAGAAGCGATTACAAATGGGTTTGGGGCTGAATTTTTAAAAGCACTTTTATGGTTGAAGTGACACCACCAAGAATCCTTCACACACTTTCTCCTGATTAAAATTTTGTGATACTTCATTTAACTTGACAAAACTGCAAAATCTGTTCTAGCAGTGTTTAAGGATACAATCCAATGTTATCAACAAAACAATATTCATCTTGTGTCAAGAGATCACTTGAACAGATTCCTCTTGTCTAACTTCAATGTTGGAACCTTTAACCAATGTCTGCCTAGCTTCCCCTCATCATCATCCCAGCCACCACAACCCACAAAGCATACTTACTGCAAAAGCAGCATGTTGTGAATGATAAACGTATGTAAATGTATCATCAGAGCCAGGGGTCATTGGCTTACATCTGTAATCCTAGCTACTCAGGAGATAGAGACCTAAAGAATCATCATTCAAAAGCCTTGCCTGGGCAGTAAAGTCTATGAGCCTTCATCCCTAATTAATCAGCAAAAAGTTGCACTAGAGGTGTAGTTCAAATAGTATAGTACCAGCTAAGGAAACAAACTGACCAAATTCAAGGTGCTGAAAAGCAAGCTAGGAAAAATAATCAGTAGCACAAAATCTGAAATATAAGACTCCTTTTCAACATGATGACTTGAACTCAGGTGCTTTCTTTCCTTTTCAACTGAAATTGTACTAGCATAACATAAAGGAACATGCATTTAAGATAAAAATATGCAGCAATGTTGGAAAGCCTAGAATGCCAGATTGAGCAGGTGGCATTAGAAGAACTGTGGGCAGACAGTGAACAGATAGCACCAAAGTGAGCACAGGTAAGCCACGAGGGAGTGCAAGTAATTCAACCGGGTCAACTCTAGGGTTATCCACTAATGGTTGTTGCATTTATTCTCTACCTTCCAAAATTTGTGATTTTTTTAAAATTTTATTTTATTATATTTTGGTGCCAGTCTTGGGGCTTGAACTCAGGCATTGAGTATCATCCCTGAGCATTTTGCTCAAGGCTACCTTTCTACCACTCGAGTCACAGCTTTGCTTCAGGCTTTTTGGTGGTTAATTGGAGATAAGAGCCTCTCAGACAGTCCTGTCTGAGCTGGTTTAGAACCATGATCCTCAGCTCTCAGCCTCCTGAGGAGTGAGGATTACAGATAGGAGCCACTGGTACTGGCAAATGATTAACATTTTAAAGTCTCATATCAAAAAAGACCTGTGACTTATGTCTCACAATTTCTATGAATGATGAACACTCGGTCAGGGATGCTGGGAGTTTTGAGACACTGAAATGTCTATGGACACTATCTGTGTCCTGCTCACCCTCCCTGAGCCCTTGCTGTTGTCATGCAAGTGCCTGGCTTGTTGGCATCTGATTCACTCAGGCAGCCATACTTCCAGACACTGAGTAGTCACACTTCTGCTTTAGAAGCTGGAGAAATGAATTGGATGGATACCAGATGAGGAGAGGCTGACATGACTTTTAGCCCAGGTCAGTGCCAGCCTGGGACAAGCAGGAACAGCACTTTCATGGATACTCTGCTGTCATTTGACCTTAGACACACACACACACACACACACACACACACACACACACACACACACATGAGGAAGATAGTAGAAAATTCACAGACATAACTGCAGAGGCTGCAGGTCATTGAATGAGGATAAGAACAACAGCGGGCTTCTTGCATTAGGGTGGAGCATTCCGGCCTCTGCGGTCAGATGGCCTATCTTGACATTCAGGCTCTGCTCAGTCTCCTTTGTGTAAAACACTGGTGACAACAGTCATACCGGCTGTGAATGTCTAATTCTCACAGGGCTGCTTTGGATTAACTGAATTACATACACACCATACTAAAAACCGTGCTTGATGCATGTTGAACTCCTGATAAATGTGGGCTGAATGTATGTGTGGACCTCCCTGGAGCCATTGAAGAAGGGGGGTAGGGCAGGGCGGGGTTCATGATTTTGGCCAATCTCAATGAAATCAGAAAGCATACAAGGTTGTAAATAATTTGCTATGAGAAAACAGGCACGCAAGAAAACATGACCCCTGGAAGATATGTGCAAACCTTATGCTATAGTTTGAATCTTGAATGTTCCCTGAAGAAATTTTTCTCTCTTTAAGTTGATTATCTCAGGTCTTTTGTTACAGGAACAGAAAATGAACATGAATTACTATCTCAAATTTAATGTAGTAATGTTAAAAACCAAATTAGTGCTGGGTGCCGGTGCTTATGCCTATAATCCTACCTGCTCAGGAAGCTGAGATCTGAGGATCATGGTTCAAAGCCAGCCCAGACAGGAAAGTCCATGAGACTCTTATCTTCAATAAGCCACCAGAAAACAGGAAGTGGCACTGTGGCTCAGGTGGTAGGGCACTTGCTTTGAGCTGAAGAGCTGAGGGACAGGGCCCAGACCCAGAGTTCAAGCCCCATGTCTGACACACACACAAAAATAACAAAACAAACCACCAAAAACCAAACAAATTAGTGAATAATACCTATTCAAGGAATTATCTTGGAGAACAGAGCAAGTAGAGAGAAAGAAATAAAAGAAAGTTAAGAGGCATGAAAGAGAGAGAATTGGAGTATCTAGTATCTGTATAATAAGAATTGAGAGAAAGAAGGAACAGAGGAAATGGAAGAAAATTGGAAAAATGATTTTTAACTCTCAGGAAAGTTTTAGTCTTTAGATTGGTACCCCTCACTGAATAACAGATTTCTGGAAGGAAATCATTTGTGAAATTGCAGAAGTTCCAGGAGAAAGCAAAAGACCCATAAACATTTAGACAGGAAGAAAAGAAGCATTACAAAAGAAACAGAATGATTTGGACTTACTAGACTTTTCATCTGAAACATTGTAAGTTAGGGGAAAGTGGAATGTGGTTTGCAGGGCTCACAGGAAAATAGATTGTGGCTGTTTAAATCAATTTGAAGCTCTGCACCCTTCCTGTTTAGAGACAGGAGACTCAAAGTAAAGTTAGTTATTCCAGCAAAAGACTTTGAGCAAAGGGAGAAGGAAGGGAAAGATAACATTGCAAGAATATAAAGCGCATAGATCTTAAAGTAAGGGATGCATTCATTATGGACACAGTGAACATGAATGATTTACAGGCCTTGTAAACATCAACACTGTCAAATGTTTAAGCATATAAAATAAACCAGAGCAAACAGGAGATACATACTGTCAACCAAACGATATATGTGTAAGATAAAGGACGAGTCCAAAGGATTGACACAAAGATCTGTTAACTGAATGCAAAACCTCCTCACCTCAAACACAAGCTGATAATATTAATATCCCAAGATAGAAGCTAAGCAAAAGCAAATAAAGGGGAGAGAAGGGAATATTTCATATTGTTAAAATGACACCTGTGGGCTGGGTGTAGTGGTACATGCCTATAATCTCAGATGTTTATGAAGTGGAGGTACGAGAATCACAGTCCAGGGCCATCCTGGATAAAAGCACAAGATCCTAACTGGAAAAAAAAATACTAAAAAGGACTGGGGATTAGGGAAGGGAAGGGGAATAACAAAAGAGCGAGACAAAGGACAAAGGGCAAACAAATGCAACAGCGATCGTCACAAGACAATGTGTTGGATATGAACTGTACAACTTGGGGGGGGGATTGAGGGGAGAAGGAAAGTGGTAGAAAAATGAGGGAGGGGGTAACAATGTTTGACAAGAAATGTACTCACTACCTTACAAAGGTAACTACAACCCCTCTCTACATCACCATGACAATAATATTAAATTTAAAAAAGGAAGAAAGGTACTCATTACCAGAATGATATAACTATAACTCATTATCTGTACATACTTTTACAATAAAAATTTAAAAATCTAAAAAAAAAAGCACTGGGGAAAGTGTTCAAGTACTAGAGCCTTTTCCTAGCAAGCTTGAGGACCTGAGTTCAATCTTTAGCACTAAAAGAAAAAAGAAAAAAAATTGGAAAAATATTGGAAAAAAAGAATAAAGACAAAAGAAATGCAAATCAAAACAACATCGAGATTCTACCTCACCCCAGTAAGAATGGCTATAATCAAGAAATCTAAATAATAACAGATATTGGACGGGATGGATAAAAGGGAACCCTACTGCATTGTTGGTGGGAGTGCAAACTTGTTCAACCATTCTGGGAAGCAGTATGGAGGTTCCCCAAAAGACTCCACATAGAGCTCCCCTATGATCCAGCAATCCCACTTGGGGTATTTACCCAAATGACCACAAAAAAGGCCATACTAAAGCTACCAGCAGAACTATGCTTATGACACCATTATTCACCATAGCTAAGATAAGGAACCAACCCAGATGTCCCTTGTTAGGAAAGGGAAAGACTTGGAAAAAATTATATTAAGTGAAGTAAGCCAGACCCAAAGAAACATAAGTCCATAGGTCCCATGGTTTCCCTTATTTGCAATAACTAGTATATGTTTAGGATAATCTTACTAGACAAGCAGAAAAGGTCAAAAGCTATATACATATAACTATATAAGATGATGCTTTCTGATGGAGGCATAGAATTCCATTGTATTATCTATACCACATTTTCTTGATCCATTCATCTACTGAGGGGTATATGGGTTAGTTCCATAACTTAGCTATGGTAAATAATGCTGCAATAAACATAGTCGTGCTGATAGCTTTAGTGTGGTCTTGTTTGTGATCATTTGGGCAAATGCCCAAAAGTGGGATTGCTGGGCCATAGGGGAGCTCTATGTGGACTCTTTTGAGGAACCCCCATACTCCTTTCCAAAGTGGTTGAACAAGTTGGCACTCCCACAACAATTCAGTAGGGTTCCCTTTTGGGCACATCCCCTCCAGCATCTGTTGTTATTAGAGTTCTTGATTATAGCCATTCTAATTGGGGGTAAGGTGGTATCTCAGTGTTTTGATTTGCATTTCTTTTATGGCTAGAGAGGTTGAGCATTTCTTCATGTGTCTATTGGCCATCCTTTTTTCCTCTTCAGAGAAGTTTCTCTTTAAGTCTTTAGCCCATTTATTTATTGAGCAGTTGTTTCTTTGAGGATTTGTTGTTGGGGGATTTAATTTTTTAAGTTCCAGGTATATTTTAAATATGAGACCTTTGTCTGTTTTATGGCTAGTGAAGATCTTCTCCCAATTCATGGGCTTTCTATTGATCTTGCTAGCTATGTCCTTTGCCATGCAGAAGCTCTGCAATTTCATGTAATCCCATTTGTCCAACCTTTCTATGCCTCCATCAGAAAGAATGACATATATGAAGTGAAGTAAGCCAGGCCCAAAGAAACATAGGGCCCATGGTTTCCCTTACTTGCAATAATTAGTATATATCTGAGTCAAGCAGAAAAGGTCAGATAAGTTGATGTTAGCGGAATGAACCCCAAGATAAGTATTCAAATGCTTTTTTTGTTTTTTTTTCCTTTCATGCAATTGTTTCTAACACATTTATAAGATATTTCTTTGTTGTTTTGTATGTCCCGCCCCCACAGTATAACGCCTGCTTTCACTGTATTTGATGTTGGTATAATTTGTGGAGGGGAAGGGAAAAAACAAATCATTTAACTAGGGATACAGGTGGACCCATTGCAACAATGAGATGTACAAATTGTTATGTTGAAGAATGAACTTTACAACTTTGGTGGGGGGTGGGGGGATGACCGGGTGGGGGGAGGGGGAGGATGGGAAGGGATGAGAGGGGGAAACAAAGAGGAGGCAACAATGCTTGATAAGAAATGTACTTGTTATCTTGCCCATGTAATTGTAACTCCTCTGTATGGTATTCTCACAATAAAAAAATAAAAATAAAAATAAAAAAGGATGATGCTAAGTGAAATGAACCCCAAGATAGGGACACAAGAGGTTTTTTCTTTGTTGCTCATGTTTTTAATGTACTACGTGATTTTTTTTTGTTTCTTTTGTATGTTTTTCCTCTATGGTTTAACCCCTGTTGTCACTTATTTGATTCCCATGCCCTGCATCTTGTATATAGAGTTTTCTAATTTTGGGAGGGGAAAGGAAATAACAAAATGCTGAAATAAGGATTTGTAACAGTGAGACATACAAGATACTATGCTGAAAACAAACTTTACAACTTGTAGGGGGGGCAGGAAGACGTTGGGAAGATGGGGAGGGCAGGGATAATAGGGGAAAAACAAAGGAAGGGGTAACAATGATCTATAGGAAATGTACTCATTACCTTACTCATGTAATTGTTACCCCTCTGAACAGTATTGTTACAATAAAAATACTAACAAATGAAAAAAGACTACCACTCAAGAACAACCACAAATTTTATTTTATTTTTTTCGGTCATGGGGCTTGAACTTTGGGCCTGAGTACTGTCCCTGAGCTCTTCAGCTCAAGGCAAGTGCTCTGCCACTTGAGCCACAGTGCCACTTCTGGTTTTCTGGTGGTTAACTGGAGATAAGAGTCTCATGCCTGGGCTGGCTTTGAACTGTGATCCTTAGATCTCAGCATCCTGAGTAGCTAGGATTACAGGCATGAGCCACCAGCACCTGGCTTCAACCACAAAAATTTTAACTACTGTATTCATCATATAACTATAATCTACCTTTTGAATCCTCCATTGCTGGTTATATGTCCAAAGGAGATATACACGACATACCCATATACATGGGTATGCCTACATACCCATGCTTGTTACAACAGCTTTGGTATCAGCTGAGGTACCCAGCACAAGATGAATGGATAAAAAGATAACAGTACATAATATTGCACCACCATGAAGACAAATAAAATCATATGATTTACAGGAAAATAGAAGGAACTGGACATTCTTGTGTTGAGAAAGACAAGCTAAGTTTAAAGAGTTACATATAATATGTGGTTACTCATTTGTAGAAACTAGATCTAAAGGACACATATTCCTAAATATGCACATCTGTGTATACATATTCACATCTATGTGTGAATAGAACATGATTCTAGCCATGAGACTGTTTAGGATATCACATGTACACATATATGTGTGTGTATATATATGTATGTTTGTAGGATGTGGTTCTAATCTTCTAATCAATAGACTCCATTGACGTGTACATCCATCATCTATTAATCATGTATTATCTTTATATACACACATATATACATACACACATGCATACAACATGATTCTAGCTATTAGGGGGAGGAGAGAAAAGAAAAGAACAAAGGAGAGTAAATGTGAAAGACATTGCAGCTATGTATGAAGATGTAGGGAATCTCAATGAAAGTTTTTAATCAATAGAGGATGAAAAGGGAAGAAGAGAGAATTGACAGGGATTTTCTAACTTAAATACAATATATGCATATGTGAAATACAACCATGAACCCCTTTGGCACAATTAATAAGTGCTAAAAGTAGAATAATAGGAAAGTCAAACAGGTTCTACTTTTGGGAGGGAGCGGGGTTACCAGTAGAAGGAGGAGATCTAGAGGATGAATATGAATATGGTCAAAGTAGCTGATTGGCATGAATGAAAGTAAAACATGGAAACAAATGAAATTGTTTAGACATAGGGAGGGAGGGAGGCAGAGGGGCAGTGACAGCAGGGTTGAGTTTAATCAGGATATATACATTGTATACATGTATGGAAATGTTGCAATGGGCATCCTTCATTGTTACAAGTAAGGTATGCTGATAAAATTCATAAAATGCAACAATCACTTTGGGATATATAAGGAATACATTCTCAGAAGTAAAGAGAAATCAACTCAACACCATATCCTTGTGGGCAGGAAAAGCAAGAAACTCAGGTATTAACACAGTATTAACGCAAGAAACAAAAAGAATAATTTCAATATTAATAAGAAAGAGGTATTATAAAGATTAAGAAACATAATCTCTCCTATCTAACTCCAAAGAGGATAAAAATAAAGAAAAACAAGCTTTTTTTGAAAAGGCCAGTTCAACACACAGACTTTTAAAGCTATAACAAACAAACAAGACAGAGAGAGAGAGAGAGAGAGAGAGAGAGAGAGAGAGAGAGAAAGGGGGGAGAAATGTACTGCATTAGAAATAAAGACATATAATTACAGCTACTGAAAGAATGTTCAAATAATAAGAAAAAATACATACTAGTTAGGGCAACAAATTTGATAATTGAGATGAATAGGTACACTGCCAGGAATATGTGAATTACCAGAAATTACTAGAAACTCAAGTAGACTGCATGCTCAAGAAAAATTGAAATATTAAAGATAAATGTTCAGAGAAGTAAAGACCCACCTAGCTCAGCTTTAACATGAAAAAGAATCAGGAAGTTTCCAGTTCACTTTGCAGGATTCACAAGGAGAAGTCAAGGAGAAGACAACTAGAAAGAGGAGACTTAGATACAAAGGTCATTTAGGAATACACATTTTTTTGACTTCTAAAAATATTCACAGGTTCAATCCAGAGTATAAGAAGGATTAATTTCATGACAAAGTAAAATTTAATAACTTGGAGATGTTTTCAGCATCAGGGGATCTATGAATACCAACTACTTGATCAAATTAATAATTTAAAAGGATAAAATTAGTGGGCACTTGTAGCTCAAGTCTGTAATCCTAGCTACTCAGGAGGCTGAGATCTGAGGATCACAGTTTGAAGCCAGCCCAGGTAGATAAGTCCATGAAACTCTTATCTCCAATAAACTACTCAGGAAAAGTGAGAATTGGTGCTGCAGCTCAAGTGGTAGACCAATAACCTTGATCATATGTACCTTTTTGACCTTTTCTGCTTGGCCTAGACTTGTAGTAGTTATTGCAAATAAAGGAAACCATGGGCCATATGTTTCTTTGGGCCAGGCTTGCTTCACTTAATATAACTTTGTTCCAAGTCTTTCCTTTTCCTAACAAATGGGGCAATGCCATTCTTTCTGATGGAGGCATAGAATTCCATTGTGTGTGTGTGTGTGTGTGTGTGTGTGTGTGTGTGTGTGTGTGTACCAAATTGTCTTGATCCATTCATCTACTGAGGGGCATCTGGGTTGGTTCCATATCTTAGCTATGGAGAATAATGCTGTGATAAACATAGTTGTGCTGGTAGCTTTAGTATAGCCTTGTTTGTGATCGTTTGGGTAAATGGCCAAAAGTGGGATTGCTGGGTCATAGGGGAGCTCTATATGGAGTCTTTTGAGGACCCGCCATACTACTTTCCAAAGTGGTTGAACAAGTTTACACTCCCACCAACAATGCAGTAAGGTTCTTTTTTGGCCACATCCCCTCCAGCATCTGTTATTAGATTTTTTGATTATAGCCATTCTAACGGGTGAGGTGGAATCTCAATGTTGTTTTGATTTGCATTTATTTTATGGCTAGAGTAGTTGAGCACTTCTTCATGTGTCTGTTAGCCATTCTTATTTCCTCTTCAGAGAAATTTCTTTTTAAGTCTTTAGCCCACTTATTTATCTGGCAGTTTTTTGTTGTTGTTGTTGTTTTGTTTTTGAGGATTTGTTGTTGGGGGATTTAATTTTTTGAGGTCTAAGTATATTTTACATATGAGACCCCTGTCTGTTATATGGCTAGTGAAGATCTTCTCCCAATCCGTGGGCTTTCTATTGATCTTGTTAGCTATGTCCTTTGCCATGCAGAAGCTGCAGTTTCATGCAATCCTATTTGTCCAAACTTTCTTTGATTTGTTGTGTTTCTGGGTCTTTATTAAGAAAATTTCAGCCTGTATCAAGGAGCCCTAGAGTTTCACCTATTCCTTCCTGTTATGTTTTCAGGGTGTCTGCTTTGACTTCGAGTCTTTGATCCATTAGAAGTTGATTCTGGTGCAGGGTGATATATAAGGATCTAGCTTTAGTTTTCTACATGTGTTTAACCAATTTTGCCACCACCATTTACTAAAGAGGCTGTTTTTCTCACATTCTATTATTTTTAGCTCCCTTATCAAAGATTAGGTGCTAAAGAGACTCAGGGACAGTGCCCAGGCCCTGAAGACAGAACTAAATACGATCATGTTGATATATTTTTAACTACATGGGATATATTGGAGAAAGTTTCCACTTCTGATGAATAGTTTCTATCTATTGGAAGCACACAAAATTGCTATGAAATAGGATAGACACCTAATAATATAAAAATGAAGCAGATATATTTTTAGCAAAATCATGTACAACACAAAGATGTTTTCACTAACAGGGGTTGTCTATTTCTCTGGATCCAAAACAAGGGTAAAGACAGTGTATGAGATGTTAATATTATAAAAGACAGGTCAAATGACAGTATATGTTTATGTGGGTATGCATATGCACTCACATCTGTCCTTAGCTCTTTTTGTTCCTTTTTGCTCAAGGCTAGCATCACTTCAGCCACAACTTCAAATTTGTTTTTGTTTATTTATTTATTTTTTTATTTATTTTTTACTCTGAGATAAAAGACTCACAGATTTTTCTGGGCTGGCTTTGAATTGTGATCCTCAGATCTCAGCCTCCAGAGTAGCTATAATTATAAGCGTGAGCTACTGTGCCTGGCTGCAGTTTTTTTTTGTTTCTTAGAAAATTAAAGAGAATAATTTTACAAGCTATCAGAATAGAATTTCAGCAAGCTGGGACATTGACATTTAAAAATTAAAAATTTTATAGCTTTTCTATGCATAAACAATCATCTTATAGAAAAATAAATATCTACAATGACAACTCAACTATGAAAGTCTTGGGACTAGATCCATGACAAGCATACAAACCTATAAAACTATATTGAAGAACTTCTGAAATACATTAATAAATTGATAGATATGTCATGCTCTTAAAATGGCCACCTCATTTTTGTGAAGTTATTACTTTTACCCCTTTTAATAATCTGTAAAAGTTTATGAAAACCCTTCTCAAATGTGTTGCTTAAAATCCATTGTATATAATAAATTATCAGTGCAGGATTAGATTCAACCTTGTGCTTGCGCCAATTGGCTAACCAAAGATGAAAGTCTGATATCACATCCTGAAATAAATTTAAAAGTGCCAGTCATATACATGTACCTTTAAAACCAACTTGTCTAAGGCTTTTATGACTTGATCTTGCATAAATAGAGAAAAAGATGAAAATATTTTCTTATTATTTTTGAAGGACTGGTTGGGGAGTGTTTTTTTATAAGCCTCCCCATTTCTCTTCAATTCCCCTATTTTTATGCTGGTCCTGTAGCTTGAACTCAAAGACCTGGGTGCTGAGGATTTTTGCTCATGGACTTTCCTAACTGGATTGGCTTTGAACCATGATCCTTAGGTTTCAACCTCTTTCATAGTTAGGCGTAGAGGCACGAGCCACCAGTGACCAGCCAAGACCTTTTTTTTTTCTTTTTAATATAAGAAATAGTCCTTAATTAAAAAAATTCTTCATGCTGAAACAAATAAAAATGAATTAGAATTAGAATTAAGGACATAAAACAATTCAAAGAAAATGAAAGAAATGTGGTTTGACTTTTGGAATGGGACATCTGTTTCTCCTGAAACAAGGACTATGTAAGAGTAATAACAATGTTGCTAATCAGTTGCAATAACCTTGCTAGTCAGCTTTAACAATGTTTCTAGTCAGTTATAACAATGTTGCTAGCCAGTTGCAACAATGATAGCCAGCTATAACAATGCTGTGAGCTAGTTGTAACCATGTTACCAGCCAGTGGCAACAATGTTGCCAACAATATTGTATAGAGCTCCTGTACAGTGAGGCGAGCAATGAGCTAGGCCAGTAAAATACATTCATCACAGCAACATTTCTTGCTAATAGGGTAAGGCAATGATATTTTTGGACTTCAATGACAGCTACTTTTAACCCCTGGATCTTTCTGACTCTTCCTGTCTGGAATAGAGATGTAAAGAACAGAGTGTCCACAGCTATTGTGTAACTTTAAGATTGGAAGTCACATGTTCAGAATGATAGAGGCAGAAAAATGAATTGAAGTAGAGAAGTCCTGTCAGCTCTAAATTTTGGTTTCTAGATTACACCTATGTGAGAAAATAAAACCCTTATCTTTTTGTGCTGCTGGGGGTGGGGGGCGAGGTTGGGGTTCTATTACAAGCAACCAACATAATTTCTGATCTGTAAACTCAAGGCCTTCTGTGCCTCAAGAAGCAGCACAAATGTATGTTGCAGCTGCTTTGGTAAGGTGACATCTGCTGAATTATAGAGGTTTGTTCTCTTTGTTGTAACACTCTGTTCTGGCCATTTGTCCTTTGGATGTTCTTACTCGTGAGAAATGCAGAATGGGGGTTGTTGCAGAAGACTGTAGAAATCCAGATGTTGATAACCATTTTGGACTGCTTAGCTAAAGCACAATTACTCACATGAGTGTGTCATTCATCTAAGTACCAATCAAGGAAATACTGAAAGGAAACTACACCATGGCATTTAGATAGTGCTACTATTTGTAATTTCGCATGGGCTAAGGCAGGAGGATCAGGAGTTTTGTTGGGGTTTTTGGGTCCAGTCGTGGGGCCTGAACTCTGGGCCTGGGCGCTGTCCCTCAGCTCTTCAGCTCAAGGCTAGCATTCTATGGGAGTTTGATGTCAACCTGAGCTACGTAGTGAGACCTTGTGTCATACAACAAAACCAAAAAAGACCAAGTCAATATTTCTTCTAGATATTGACTAACCCATTCAGGTTAAGCTATCTAGGGAAGTTGAGAGGGTTATCACAGTATACATTTATATCCCAAATGTGAACATATTTGTATCTCTCATTTATTCAGCACCGCTTTACTGCTTGGAGCTCTGCCCTTGGTACACCGAGGCAAAGAATCGCTTCCTTCTAGCACAAAAGGGTTTGTAGAAACATCTGGTTGTCTTCACTTCCTTCTATGATATAGTAGTACAACACAAGATGCCAGTTTTGCTTTCCTATAGCTTGTGAGGACTGCTTCATGCAGTCTTTTAGAACTGATAATTAAATCACAGTTAGATTTAAAACCAGGATAAATGTATTAGTTTTCTAAGGCTGTTGTAACAAACTAATACAGACTGGCTTAAATGACACAGTTTATTTTCTCATATTCTGAAGGCTCCAGAAAATGGAATCCCAGGTACATCAGAGCTGATACCTTCTCTAGTCTCTGTCTTTTTCTTGCATTCGGCCTACTTCTATGTCTCCCAGTGATCTTCCTTGTGTATGCTCACATTTTCTCCTCTAGTATGGTTATCAGTCATGTTGGATTGGGACTTACTCTTGTGATGTCATTTTAACATAATTACTCTTGTGTGTGTATGTGTGTGCATGCATGTATGTACACCAGTATTGGAGCTTGAACTCAGGGCCTCAGAGCTGTCCCTCAGCTTTTTCCACTACACTTGTGCTCTAC
Organism: Dipodomys ordii; assembly: GCF_000151885.1. Taxonomy (NCBI): domain Eukaryota; kingdom Metazoa; phylum Chordata; class Mammalia; order Rodentia; family Heteromyidae; genus Dipodomys; species Dipodomys ordii. The sequence continues at coordinate 8,542,088 of NW_012267315.1, forward strand.
CATTTGAGCCACAGCTCCACTTTCAGCTTTTTTTTTCCTGGTTAATTGTACATAAGAGTCTTGTAGACTTTCCTGCCTGGGCTGGCTCTGTACCAGAATCCTCAGATCTCAGCCTCCTGAGTAGCCAGCCACTAGTACCTGGCTCTTATTTATCTTTTTAAGATCCTGACTCTAAATACAACGACATATAAAGTCTTGCAACAACAAGCATTGTGCTATGGCAGCCGTTGGTGGTAGAAATTGTCTTAGACCATGTTCTGCTGCTATAACAGACTAGATAGTTTATGAGCAATAGGAGTTTATTTAGCTCACAGTTCTGAAGGCTGGAAAGTCTAAGAGCCAGGCAGTGGCGCCTGCTGAGAAATTGTGTGCACTACCAAAGCACAGTGGAAGAGCAAGTAACTATGCCTAACATAGAGAAAGTTGAGATGAACTCAATGTTTTATCAGGGACTCATTTTCACTATACAAACCCATTCTTGTCACAATGGCACTAGTCTATTTGTGAGGGCATAGCCCTCATGACCAAGTTCTCTTCTAAGCAGTCCACCTCTCAACATGGTTAAAACATTTCAATGTGAGCTTTGGAGGAGGCAATCAAATCACAGTAAGCAGGTGAGTGGAAAAATGACTCCTGCTCCCCCCTACCTACTGCTTCTCTTGGGCACTACAGAAGGCTTCTATCTACCCTTGGAATTGTATCTGCCTGACCTATCATTATGATTATTAGTATTATTATTACCATTGTGTGTGTTGTGTGTGTGTGTGTGTGTGTGTGTGTGTGTGTGGCAGAGCTGGGGCTTGAACTTGGTGCTTCTTGCTCCCACTTGCTCCCACTTGCTCTCAAGGCTGCTGCTTTACCTCTCGAGGTACATCTTCACTTCCCTACCTTGATTTTATTGCTCCTCATCAAAGCCAACTTCCTCTGGGCCAGATCAGGTTGAAAGATCTCATGTTATTCCTGTTGCAGTGTTCTGGTGAATTTCTGCCACCCTTGGAAACATTCTCATATGCTTGAGGGTAGTAGAGTCCTTGCTAAGGAGGACATGATTGATACTGGTGCCAGTGTCATCTTCCAAAAGAAGGGATCTCCTTAGGGCAGAATTGTTTGCTACGGGAAGGGTTCCTACCTGGTCATGTAGCATTAGAATGGGAGGAAGAGGGGGAGGTACAATTGGATGGTCCACACTGAACAGCTGACCCTTAGGTGGGATCACACGGAAGGCAAGGCACTCTGGGAGAGAAGGGGAAAACATCAGGCCCCAGACTCCAGTCTAGTTTTTCTTTAAGTAGGCACATCAGTTGTGGGTAAAGCCAGGGCAATGAGGATCCCAAAGTAAAGCCACCTTGAGTAGAAAGGCAGGCAGGCCAAAGGCCAGATACTGTACAAGGCCCAGGGGCCGAGTATGGTTCCATGCACCTTAGTTCTCTCCTACCAGTTTTGAGGAATACTGACTGGGCAAAGGAAGAGGTTGGACCCAGAGAGAACAGTGCCACATCTGTGTGTACTATTGATGGCACCAATGCTCCTTTAGCACCACTGTTCCTGGATGGTTAAGTTCTTTCTGTCATTAAGATATGAGAAGGTTCAAGTCACTATTAAAAAATGAAATCTGACCTGGGTGTGGATGGCTTGTGCTTATAATCCTAGCTACTCAAGAGGCTGAGATCTGAGAAGCATGGCTCAAATCCAGTCAGGGAAGGAAAGTCTGCGAGATGCTTATCCCCAATTAACTAGCAAGAAAAGAAAAAAAAAATCCAGAAACGGAGTTGTGGCTCAAGGGATAGAGCACAGCACTAATCTTGAGCAAAAATGCTAAGGGAGAAAAGGGAGTACCCAGAGTCTAAGGTTAAGCTCCAGTATCAGTAGAAAGACAGCAGACAGAAAGAAGAAAGAAAGAAAGAAAGGAAGGAAGGAAGGAAGGAAGGAAGGAAGGAAGGAAGGAAAGAAGAAAGAAGGGAAGGAAGGAAGGAAAGAAAGAAAGAAGGGAAGGAAAAAAGAAAGGAAGGAGGGGCTGGGAAGGTGGCCCAGTGGTAGAGCACTTGCCTTGCATGCATGAGGCCCTTGGTTCGATTCCTCAGCACCACATAAGCAGAACAAATAAAAAATCTGGAAGTGGCACTGTGGCTCAAGTGGTAGAGCGCTAGCCTTGAGCCGAAGAGCTGAGAGACAGTGCCCAGGCCCAGAGTTCAGGCCCCATGACCAGACCCACCCCCCACCCCCACCCAAAAAAAAGGAAGGAAAAAAAGAAGGAAGGTAGGAAGAAAGGAAGGAAGGAAAGATATCTGACTACATTTATTCTTGTGCTTGAGATCTAAGTCATACCAGATAAAGAACAAACTCTGCTCTGCTCGATATGTTTACTTGTTTAGGATTCATTTATATCAGTCTCTTCTTTGTTTCCTACATCAAGACAGACACACAGACACAGACACACACACACACACACACACACACATCTGTGTAAGACTTGACAGGCCTGTAGATACTCATGGAGAAGTATTTCTTACCATGCATTCCCCTCCCTTCCCCTGGCCATCAATTGTTATCTGATTTTGCCTGGCTCGCTGAACTGTATGATGGTTAATGGCATGTCTCATCTTGGTTCGATCATGGTGCCCAGATACTTGCTCCAATAGCAGTTTTGGTGTTTCCCTGGAGGAATTTGCTAGATATCATAAACATTTAAATTTGTAGACTGGGATAAAGTAAGTTATCCTCATGCTATGGGTGGGTCTCATCTAGTCAGTTGAAGTGTTAGTGGGAAAAAATGACAGATTTCCAGAGGAGGAAGGGGGTGAGATTCTGCTTCTCAAATCTGCATAGACTTGAGCTGCAGCATCAGTTCTTGTTGGAATGTTCTACCTACCCTGAAGATTTGGAACATTTTTCATAGTGACATTGTTTAGAATAAAGGCCCTCCCCCACTTGACTTTCATCTGTGCATTCTACTGTGTCATTTACTGAGAGAACGTTATCCTGACTGTGAATGTGGCTGTCTCCATCAGGCTGGAGACAAGAGTTGAAGGTGCTGAGGAGTGCAGCAAGAGCTGTTCTGCAAGTTACAAAGCACATTTGCTTAACAACACAGCCAGCTCTTACTGAATCTCTGACAAGTCCAGGACTTAAATACCCACTTCTACCAAAACGGATAGAAGTATGATATTCAAAGCATTTAGCAATTGCCACATCTTTGTTTTGTTTCGTTATGCTTTGTTTTCTCCCAGGTACATCTTAGTAGTTTTGCTTCATGTTTGAAGCTTAAGCTCCTGGCATGGTATATTTAGTACTTTTCTTATAAAGCCTCTGACAGATTTTAGGTGTTAAAGAAAAGGTTAAGTTCCTTTTTTAAAGAAAAACATTCCATGCAGAGAGCTTGCTCTTCCAAGTCACTTGGAGACTGTACCTTATTTCTTTCCAACATTCTTCTTCCTGCCTTTACAACTCATTCATTTACCATTAGCATTCGATTAACCTTTTTCTTCCAGAGACATCTGGGTTTTGTTATGCACGATTAGGCCAATTCTGGCTTGCTTTATTTCAGATAATTTTTAAGGAGCCACATTGGCCAGATAGTAAGATTTCTTAAAAAAAATTTTTTTGGCAATAGGATTCCGACATGAGTCTTCACCTGATTATTCGAAGCCTGTGTCTGCTTTGGAGGAAGCAGGAACAAGTAAGAAATAAATGATGGATTCAGTAGAGGAGTGTCTTGGCTATCTTTGACTTACACATTTTCTACAGGCTTCAAGTTAAATTAAATTAATTAAAATAAAATAAAATAAAATTTTATGCCAAATATAACTGAATTGAAAAGACCAAAGGTAAACCTATAGTTATGAATGCACAGTCATTAGGCTTTAAGTATCTTCTGAGGCTTTGACTACTGACTAGACCACTAGTAGGTGGGTCTATGATATGCTAGGCTATAGGTGAAGTTATGGTCTAACTGCTAGATCTAGAGGAAAGAAAATTCTACTCCTGATTCCTTACAGCTGAGGATGGATCATGGGTACCATGAAGAGGGCTTTGGTCCTCAGAACTTTGTTCTGAAGGTTGTTGTTCTCTAGGACTACTGAGTCTGCTGTTGTCTGCAGGCAGAGCTAAAAATACAATGTTTTCAAGAACTATGGAGAGAGTCATAGCTTGTACATGTATGTTTTTCCATAGGAGAAAAAGACAGGGAAGACACGGCTGGTAAGTCTTGGAACATAGAGTCAAAGTGTTGTAGTTGTGATTAGCATGTAGCATTAAGACCATGTCGATAACATGTTGTATCTTATATTTAGCCCAAAACATTCTGGCCATTGCTTGTGCCATGATAAACTGGATCATCTACAAAATAATGTCTGAACTATTCTGGAAGGTTTGCTTGGCTCATTTGTACCCATCAAGGGAGATCAAGATGGAAGGGAAGGAGGAAAGTAATTTTTATTCCAGTGGGTTCAGGGTAGTTGAGCCTGCTAATTTGATTTGGATAGGGTAAGCCACTTGGAGTGTCACCATCGAAGATGGAATTATTTCCCATCTCTCTCCTATACATGACAACTCTGCTAGTACCAGAAATAAAAACCTTAAGTACCTTCCAAAAAGGTTTACCTGGAGGATATGGATGTGGCTCAGTGGTAGACCAGTTGCCTAGCATGCATGAGGTCTTGGGTTCAATCACCAGCATCACAGGAAAATCTTACCCTTGAAATTATATAGTAGTCTACTCTGACTTGAGAGAGGAACACTTAGACATTAAAACATCTCTTGGAAAACTTTCATTTATTCTCATGTTTTGTTCCACAAATATTCAGATGCTTAATGTGTGGAAGTCCAGGATCCCTCAGGATCCCTTGCACTTGGCCGAGGTGAATATGTGCTTATCAAATTGGCCATTTTCTTTTGGAGTTTTTGAGGCATGTAAGCACAATGGGATGCGGCAAAATGAGCCCAAAATAAGATCTCAAGGATTCAAATGCACTCTTCTGCTCCCATCTGTGAAAACATTTGGTCTTTTGTATCCATGGGATCTGTATCTAGAGATTCAACCAACTTGTTGATAGAAAATATTGTTTTTTTTCCAATTTCATTTGTATTGAGCACATACAGATTTTTTCCTTGTCATCATTTTCTAAATGATAACCTGTCATAACCATTTGTGTAGCATTTGCATTTATAATGTATTAAGCATGATGCTTTAAAGTGTACAGGAGGATGGATCAAGGTTGTATGTCTCTAGGACACTTGTGTACAGACGTTTAACATCTGCAGATTATGGGTCCTGGAAGTGATTCCCCATGGATACTGAGGAATGACTGGATACTTCTTTATTAAGAATCTCTTTGTAAAGCTTAGTTCTCAATCTGTAGTCTCTTTACATATGTATGTATGTACATAGATATCTATCATCTATCAATATTTTCCTATCATCTCCCCTTTCAATTATGTAGCATAGCACTTTCCATCTTCCTTATTTCAATACAGTATTTTGAGTAAAGTGTTCAGTTTCCCCACCCAGGTACTCCAAGGTACAGGACCTACAGAAGGTGTCCTGGCAAAGGGTATATTGGTTAATTGGGTTAAGGATGTTAAGTCACCATACCTTGTTCGATCTAACTGTATAAAGAGATCACCAATACCAACCATATGAAGGGATGAAGTAATAAGAAATGGGGGGAAAATCTCCTCAGAACAGAAAATGAGATACATGAGATCTGAGTAATCTTCAGATCATGGTCTTGGCTACAAGACTCCCTTGATTCATTGTCTTCAGCTTATGTTATTAATAGGAAAAAGACAAACGTCTCACTTATTAAAGAAAAGGCCAAGCATAATACTTTTATTCACATGTGCATGTCCTTTCAAAGGAAATATTACCACTAATGAGCTGTCTTTGCTTGTCCGTTAGCTATTAGGCACTTCTTAGGGGGAAAAAAACTCCTCCCTTTAAAAAAAAAATCAATGTATGTGTTCTTTGAGTCTCCTTTGGGATATTTTTTTAAATCATGAACTACAGGAATGAGACAAGTAATGGATACAACATCAGCATAAACTAGTCTGAATTTCTTTTTTTGGGGGGGGGTCCGGTCATGGGGCCTGAACTCTGGGCCTGGGCGCTGTCCCTCAGCTCTTCAGCTCAAGGCTAGCGCTCTACCACTTGAGCCACAGTGCCACTT
>NW_012267315.1:8548301-8598156 GCF_000151885.1 Dipodomys ordii
TCAAGGCTAGCGCTCTACCACTTGAGCCACAGTGCCACTTCCGGCTTTTTTCTTTTTGCTTATGTGGTGCTGGGGAATCGAACCCAGGGCCTCAGGCATGCAAGGCAAGCGTTCTACCACTGAGCTACCTTCCCAGCCCACTAGTCTGAATTTCATACAATGAATGGGCCACTTCCTCTTGCTTTCCTTGAGTCAGATAGTCTTCACAAAAAATAGTCAATGGCTAAAGAGAAGATACATGCCAAAAGAAGTGACCCAATGAAAGCAATGGATGTTTCTATGTAATATTATTTAGGAATTGGCAAAAGTGGCAGAGTGGGAGTTATACCTAGTTACTCTTACTTCTTCAAATCCTCAGACATTACAGAACAATGTATAGACAGATTTCCTCCACTTCACTTGAAAGTGAAATAGAACCTACTCAATGGAACACATACCAGGAGAAAATCCTGAAATATGGAATCAAAGCAACAATAAATATACCAGGGAAGGGAGAGAACTGTTTGTATTGTGTTCATGGCATAGAGTGGCTTAAAGTTTGAGAAAATGTGGATTCAGGGTCAAAGCCATGTGATATATGGCACCATCCCCTGCTGGGAAAATATATTCATACTAGGAATAACCAGGTGGGATAACAGCTTTCCTGCAACACCTAGAGAGAACCTTTGTCTGCAGGTCAAAGAGTGTATACAAGACTCATGTGAGAATGATCAGGCTAACTGCAAAGGGTTCCAGCACCCCTGTTTCTATAAAAATGCTAGTCAGGCATCTTGCTTGCTATCATGGCCTACTATTGCTTGGCTAACAGCTTAGACATATGTAGGGATTTCTAGCAACCAACAACAAGCATCAGCATAAAGATGAGTGCAAGCCAGGCCCTGGTGGTTAACACTTACCATCCTAGCTATTTGTGAGATGGACAATGGGAGGACCATGGTTCAAGGCCAGCAAGGGCAGAAAAGTTTATGAGAACCCTTCTCAATCCACAGTAATCCTCAGATTTCAGCCTCCTAAGTAACTAGGATTATACTAGTGCCCAGCAGATGTGTTCTTTTTTTTTGGAATATAGTATTTTCAGTCTTTGCTTGATTGAATCTGTGCATGGAAAATCTATGGCTATAGAGAGCTGGTGGTATATGATTAAAGGCTGTTCAGGGATGAGAAGCCAGATCAGCTTCTTTTGTGCCTGGACAGATGAATTAGAGTTCTGAGAAATATTTGCATAGGGCATTTTCATGTCCAGATTACCCAATCCAAATGTGGACAGGCCCTGGCTGAGAGGTCTTGGGGACATTCCTAGCATTGTCATGAGAACAAGATGTCATAGGAAGTTGTATAACTCATTGAATAAAGCACCCAAACTAGGGTCCATCCTTGCTGAGATCTACCCACCAAGGGACAGCAACATCCAATTTCAATGTTCATTGACTTGTCTTGTAGAATTCATTCATCACAAGGGTTAGCAGAAACATCCAGAGAAGATAGGGAGTTTCAGTAAGGCTCATATTAGGCAAAGAGCACTGTAAGTGAGGGAGAAATCGAATTTCATTGTACAGTTATGAAGTTGTATTAATTTCTTTGGGTAGTCAACATGAGCAGTGTCCTTTGAGGAAGAGCTTCATATGCTAAGTGTCAATCCAAAGGAAGACTGTTGGTGATGAACTCCACCTGGCTCACTGTATATTCAAGTAAAAGACTGACTTTCAAAAAAGGAGATGAAGGGGAAAAGGGGAGAAGGTGAAGCACTGCATTGGAAGTAGGCACTAAATCTTTCATAAAGATTGGTCCAGGCATAAATGAAAGTTCTGTGAGCAGAGAGGAATAATCCAGTGAAATTATTGAAAAACAAATTAGAACAATTCATTTTTGGAGAAGATACAAAGTCTCTACACTTTAGACTTGGGGGTTTATCATCTGCTATGTTTTCTTCACAGATATATCCATTTGTCCAGCTAGAAGCTAGAAAGTTTGATACATAAAAAATGCCAGGAGCTACCCAGGTATTATTGGATAATCAAAATAATACTCAGGTATCATTGTAATTGTGATCTCTCTCTGTCTCTGTCTCTGTCTCTGTCTGTCTGTCTCTGTCTCCGTCTCTCTGTCTCCATCTCTGTCTCTGTCTCTGTCTCTGTCTCTGTCTCTGTCTCTCTCTCTCTCTCTCTCTCTCTCTCTCTGTGTGTGTGACAGTCCTGGGGCTTGAACTTAGGGCCTAGGCACTACTTTTGAGCTTTTCTGCTCTTGAGTACCAGCTCCACTTCCAGTTTTGGTGGTTATTTGGAGATAAGAATCTCATGAACTTCCTGCTTGGGCTGACTTCTAACTGAAATCCTCAGATCTCAGACTCTTGAGTAGCTATAATTTTTAAAGTTGAGGTTTCTTTTTTTTTGGTTGGTTGTAGGGCTTGAACTCTGGGCCTGGGTGCTGTCCCTGAGCTCTTCAGCTCAAGGTGAGCACTCTACCATTTGAGCCACAGTGCCACTTCCTTGAGGTTCCTTTAAACTCACTTCTTACCCATTTTCAGTCATTATTTTAAGATGGTCAGCACACAACTTAAAATGCTCCTCTGGGTCTATGATCAGCAGTCATACTTTGGAGCTGTCAGAGAGATCTCCTTTATGACCTACAATGGCCACTAGCTCCATGAAGTATACTCAGCTGTTGTTATACGCATATCACTTTACAAATAGGGACACTGAGGGCCATGAGACCTCAGTGCTGTCCTGGAGCTCACATAGATGATAAACAAGTTGTGATTTGAGCTCATAGTTCCCAACTTTCCCACTGTGTATACTGTCATTCAAGAGGCACTTATATCCACTGCACTGTCAGGAGCCCACCAAGAGCTCATTCCACACTAACAATCACACTTTGGAAAAGCCTATTTCTTTTATATAAATGCATCAATTTCTTAAGTTTGAATGAACATTAACAAGCAAGCTTTCTTCACTGGGCTGATTATTTTTCATGAGTTTTCCCTACACTGATATATTATTTTAAAAGAACACAAATAAAATTTGATAACAACTTCTGTGGGAGTGATTTTCCTGACACTATCACAAAATACCTGAGGTAATCAACTTATAAAGAGAAAAGGTGCATTTGCTTCGCAGTTTTACAATTGACCTCATACTTTGGGGCTTTTGGGGAGGCATTACTTCATGGCAGAAATGTATGGTAGAACACAATCCAGGAAGCAGAGAAGAAAAGAAACAGGCCAGGTTCCCACTATTCCTTTCAAAGGACTGACCTTCCCAATGACCTAAGGATCTCCCACTAATGGTCTAGGTCTACCCTACCATCTCTTAATAGTGCCACACCAGAGGCCAAGTGTTTAACACATGTCTTCAGAGAACACTCAAGATCAAAAGTAAAGCAACTCATCATAATTACAGTTTCTATATAACTCTAAAAACAAAAACAAATGTGCAAGCTAAATATAAACACCACCACAAAAATAATAATGGCCAACATAGTAGCATCAGCATGAAGACAGTGTAAATCAGCTATCAATCAGTTGTCCCAGGAGACTGGGGTACAGAGTCTTTGGGGTCCAACCTGTCTGCTTACTTCAACACACCCTATGTCACGATTCTGTTTTCCACCACTTGTCCCCATTTCAAAAAATTGTCTTATTTTCTATTGCTGTAGTTAAAAAAAAAAAAGATGTCAAAAGTTAGTGACTTAAAACAACTTTGTGGGAGAATTTATCCATAAGGACAGTTGATGTCACTGCAGATTCTCTTGTGTATGGCTTCTGCACCCACACATCTGGTTTCATGATCTCCCTCATCCCACAGCACATCACCCTTGCCACCTGATTCACCCTTCCCACAGCACAGTGTTCACAGGGTAGTCCCACTTCTTGTGTAGCGAGGAAAGAATTGATGCTCCCTGCTCCCCACTCAAGTAGAGGCTATCCCCAGAGTTGGCACAGCATCACACCACAACATTCTACTGGAGAAAAAGTCACAGAGCTTTCAAAGTAGGTTGAGAAAGAAGCTCTCTTCTTGATAGAGGAGGGACCAGGCCACATTGCAGAAGAACAGGGGATGGAAGGTACTTCCTAGGAATCTTAGGGAAATATGAAGGCTGTATTCAGTGTAAATCCCCTGTAATTTCTTATTAGCCAGCATCTAGACAAGAATAATAGAATTCTCAGTTTCTCAAAAAGTCTTAAACCCATGGAATCACCCAGAGAACATGCTGTTATTCATATTATGTTACTACTACTACTACTACTACTACTACTACTACTGGACTATAATTAATGCTATGTAAGGAACTTTTGCTGGAACTTTTGCTCTTCTTTCTGAACAATGGAACCTTCATTTCTCTTTCATTCTCTACAAATAATGTGTATTTCTGCCCAACTGAAGGAGCATGAAGGTGCTTTTTCCAAGGGAAGGCATTTATAAGGGGGCTGAGCTCATCAAGCATCTATTTTCTCTTTCTTCTCTAGTGCTGTGGAAGCCATATGCTAGGACAGTGGCTTATCAACAAGCTGAAACTTCCAGTGTCTGACAGATTATGCTAATCAGGACCTCTATCAACCCACACTTGCCCTGTGGCACAAGTAAGAAGCAAATACTTGTAGGTTAAACTAGTGGCATTTAAGAGATAATTCCTTACTGCACCATAATCCATCCTATTCTGACTAATATTTTTGTTACTCATGACATTCTGGCAGGGAATTCAAGAACTCCACCATAATATTGGAGTAAGAAAACCTCCAGTTGTACCTAAATTTTTTTTCCATGATGTAGAATCAGGCAAAGAAAATAAATAGAAATTGTGGGACAAAGGGTGGACTAATTCTGCAGCGATACACACTAGACACTACATTGGAAATGAACTACACAACCTGGGGATGAGGGAGGCCAGGAGGGGAAAAACTGAGAGAAAATGAGGGAGGGAGTGGCACTGTTCAAAAAGAAATGTACTCATTATTGACTTATGTAACTATAACCCTGCTGTACATCATCTTTACAATTAAAATAAAAGAAAATAGAGATAAAATGGGAGAACCAGCAAAAAAAAGTTTTCAGCTGGCAACTTCATCCCTTTGGTAGAGTTAGAATATATTTATGAAATTAATGTGTGGTTCCAAAAAGGAATTTATGGCTCCAGCTCTGAAGTCTTGGGTATTTATTTCCCATTATCGGTACTTTCCCTGTGATTCCACAATAGATATTAACAACCTAAGGCAATTTATTTCTAGATATTCGGACTTTTGCTGGTATTTAATGACAGAGATGGTGAAATGGAGACTATTAGTAAAGGTTAAGTGACTCACCCAGGTCACATGATTAAGTGTTAGAATACTTTTTTTGAGTGCACCAATATAAGTCAAATAATAAGTTGTATATTTTAAGCTATGGGAAATATGACTATGAGCTGAATTAAGTCTACTTCTAAGGTATTATGACTTATTCATTTAAAAGAAATTGCTCTATTAAGTTATACATATATAAAATTTCTGATTTGGTTCACACTTAAGAGCCACCACCTGCTACTTGCATGATTAGCAATTACCCATTGATTTTGTTTTTCTGATTTAATTGTTTTTTTCATGATTTAACATCAACCAGTTTGCAGGTGTGTGAACAAGTTATGAACTAAATTCAAATTGCCTCAAAGGACCAGATTGAAAACTGGTTGGTCTGGTGATTTTGGTCATGTGAATGACTCATTTAGATTGCTCCATGGCAAATAAACTTTTTTCTCAGGGAGCAATATACACAAACAAATCAGCTAGATTCAGAGTGAGGCAGTTGAGCCATATGAAGCCAATCCTCAAATAGCTTCCTTGGTTGAAACACTCTTTTTCATTTACCTTGAATGATAGCTATTGGAACTTAGGGTGTTTTATAATTTCCTTTTAACAGAGGGTCAGTGTGAGACACTCTGTAGAGTGTATATTAATAGATTTATATCATCCTGGACCAAGGGTTCTTAGCTTTGTCATTTTTTATTTCTGTTCCATTCAACCTTTTTCTTTCTTTGGAACTGATTGAGAATATTGATGATAATCAAAATCACAGATGACAGGATAATGCGAAGGAGGCCAAATCAGGACCCAACAAATCTTGACAAGTCACAATGAAATCTAATATGATGAAAAATGGAAGCACATCTAGCTTCTTTGTTTTACAATCAATATGCCAATTCCAAAAAAGGACAGAATAATTATCCGTATATCTGAGAAGGACCTAGAAGTATTACCTAATTGTAGGGTCAATATTAGTCAATAAGAAAATTGGTAGGCCTAACAAATGGCTACAGTGATCCTAGGATATGTTGAGAGAAGAATAGCTTTCAAAAATATAGGGGGACACAGGGAAGAGGATCCAATATTACTCTGGTATTATCAGCTGAATGGGGTTTTCAATTCTCAACATCCCAATAAAGCTTAGGAAGTGAATACAAATTTAACTAAGACTTCTGGGGGAGATGGGTATGTTTGTCCTAAGAAGTTTCAGGACAACTGGTAAGTTGGAAAAGATCTCACATGGAAGACAGAATTATCTGTCTCCAGAAAGCAGAAATGGAATCATGGACCAAGATGATAAAGAGGTAGCTTTTTGGTTATCTTAGGGAAAAGGTATTCCCTCTTTATTTTTTTCTTTCTTTTACTTTTGATTTTTTCTTCTTTCTTCTTTCCCAGATTTATCTTGTTTCCTTTTAAAATTATTTTAGTTTTTATCCTTGGGGAAGAGCTTTTATGTGGACCAGCTTAACCAATAGGAAAGTCTAGGTCATACAGTTGGTCATACAGTTGGATGGTCAATGTTGGATCACTGTCTTCTGGGAAATTGTAGAGTGGGTATTGAAACATGGAGGTTCATGGTTAGATTTGTTCTGCTGCTTTATTTTCCATAGCTTGGGCAGTGTAAGTAGTCACTAAGCTATTTTGTTTCTTTTCCTTTTGTTGCAACAGGGTCTTACTGTGTAGCACAGGCTGGTCTTGAACTTGTGATCCTCCTGGTTTTGCCTCTAAAGTGCTGGGATTACAGGTATGTAACCTAGACTCAGCTAATCACCAACTTTTCATGACAAGATAAAAAAAGGTCTGTACAAAGATTGGTATTTACTGCTTTTCTTGAAACATTTGTGCGTCTGATAACCACAAGCTTCAATATTTGGAGGTAACAATCAGCTGAAGAAGTAAATCTGCTTCCCCTTGTCTGTGTACTCTCTCCAAGGTCTTTATAATGTCTCTAGAGTTTTCCCCAAAGTCTCCAACACTCTCTTTTGCACTCTTTCAAAGGACAATAGAAAACTTTGCCATTATTCTCTTGGTTGAGTTTGAAACGTATTTGCCTGGCCTTTCTTGGCATTTGGTTTCTGGTCTCCATTGGACAGAAGATTGAATGGTGTGAAGAATGGGACATGTTTAAAAACGAGTGATTTGAAAATTTTAATTTTTATTGAAGTACACTCCCTCATGTACACTGTTCCACATCTACCAGGCCAATGACACTTAATACCAAACCCAAATTTGTAAAGTGCAGTAGAAATAGACATGTGATGGTGCAGGCATAATATTAAATGCATATCCTATGAAACTAGAAAAAATTGCGGGGAGGGGTTGAATGGGAGAGAAGGAGAATGACGAAAGGGATATTAATCAAGATTCATTGAACTTACACAACTATTTAAAGATGATAAGTAATCAATTAAAATGTGACCTCTTTTTAGAAAATGCATAGTAAGGAAAACTATTGTCTTTGGCATTCAGAAGTAATTTTTTCCTCCTCATCTAGTGTTTCCCTTGGAACAAGGAATGGACACTCAGAGCTCTGCTGAAATGTTAAGCAACAAACAACTTAAAATTCACATCTGAAAGCTGAGGGCACTACATATAAATGGTGGCTTTCCGAGCGCTTTGCCTTATAGAAAAATCTCTTTGTCTCAAATTTCAAAAAAGATATATAAAAGAAGGATCAGGAACTAGAGAAAATACCTAAGTTTTAGTCCTGACCTTGACCACAACCAGATGGTAAGGACTTCAGGTTTGATTCTGGAATCAAAACTATGAAGATCTAAGAAGTCTTTTTTTTTTTCCCCGCTTAAGTTGGTTGTGGGGCTTGAACTCTGGGCCTGGGTGCTGGTCTTGAGCTTTTTATGCTCAAGGCTAGGATTCTACCTCTTTGAGCCACAGCACCACTGCTGGTTTTCTGGTGATTAATTGGAGGGAAGAGTCTCACAGACTTTCCTGCCCAGGCTAGCTTTGAATCATGATCCTCAGAACTCAGACTCTTGAGTAGTTAGAGTTTATAGGTTGAGAGCCATTAGTATTTGGCCTTTTAGACACCAATGTGTCCATATTCTCACAATACACATATGGGAACTAGAGTCAATAAATAAAGTGGTTTGTTGAGTCAGCACTAGTACTAGAACCCAATAACGGTCTCCAGTTGGACTCTCCCTCAAACTCCTTTGCTCTCTGATAGACAATTATTTGAGTGTCTTTCCACATAATAGGTTTCAATTGCATGGCTTTCTGTTTGTGCAGGTGGGGAGGGGGGCTCCTCAGGTCAATACTGAGGTGTCCTTACAAACTAACATCCAGCAAAACAGTGTTCTTCTTATGTGAGGTGAGCTGTTCTCTTCTTTCAGGGGAATAGAGAACAGAAAATGGTCTTACCTGCTTTCTCCCAACATTTATTGCTACATGCCATACAGAAGAGGGAAAACAGCCCTTTCTGTCCAGATAATGGCAAACCAATTAGAAAAACTCCAACAATGGGGTTGTTATTCAGGCAGGAATCTCCCTGTCTAACTGCTGTTTACTCCTTTCTGGACCTTATCCTCTCCTGACCCCACATGACTTTGAAATGACTGGAAATGGAAAGGCTTCAGTTCTACTCACTTTCAGAAAATACGTATGATTTTTGGACTTAAAATGAGCAAGCCTGCTTAGAGATGGAGATGGTATCACAACAAAATGCCAGTGGGCATTCTAAAGAGAAAATGGCCAAACAAACTTAAGAATAATGTGACAGAAAAGTATTAAAGAAACTTTCTTTTAGGCTTCTACAACTTGAAATCTACCTTCACCTCACAAAGCATTATTTTAGGAATGTTTGGTAGCTAGCTAAGCATTTTTATATTTTTTTGTATAATGAGTAAGGAACATTTCTAGTCACTTTGAATTAAGGATCAAATAAATTTCATTTTAGAGCACCCGTATGAGGAGTGAGAAATTACTATCCAGGATGATTTTTGAATCTTAGCAAATAAACTATTTTAAGAACTTCATCTTTTTGAAATCCAAGAAAATGAGATGAGTATTGAATAAATACAATTTGAATTTTTATTTTCTTTCATTACATGTTAGTGATCATTTTCCTTCTGGTTTTAAGCAAACCTTGACCTTTTTTTTTTTTATCTTTTATAACCCTTAAAATTAAGAAGAGTTGCCTAATCTGGTTTCCTTGTCATATTAAACAGAGGTTCTTTCTAGTAACCTCACCATGTAGCTGGTAGATCCAGTTCTTGTCTTGAGATGTATGTGTGTGCGTGTGTGTACGTGCATGTGTGGCATGTGTGTGCATGCTTGTACTGGGGCTTGCTCAGGGCCTGGGCACTATGCCTTAGCTTTTTAACTCAAGGGTAGCACTCTATCACATGGTTCCATTTCTGGCTTTTTAAATCAAAGATAAGAATCTGAGACTTTCCTGCCTGGGCTGTCATCGAACTGGGATCCTTCAAGCACAGCTTTCTGAGTAGCCAGGATTTCAGGTGTGAGCTACCAGTGCTCAGCTCTGACTTGAGTTCTTAAGAGCTTGAATCTCATCATCCTGAGTCAACTGTGATTCTCTGTCTTAATTTTCACTGCCCAGCCAAGACACTACAGCATCCAGATGAACAAAAAGTTCACGCCACTCTTTTTCTTTCATAAATCTATACATATTCCACAAGTTTTGATATTCTTAGAGGAAGTAATTGAAAAAAGATGAAAGAAAAAAATGAAAAAAAACTTTGGTATCTTCAATAAGAAATAATCCTAGGTATGATTTATTTAGTCTGGTAAAAAATTCAGGAATTTTTAAACACTGACTTGGTTTTTTGTTGCCTTCTGATCTTCTTACTCCCTTACTTTACTGTCTTTTTTTTTTTGGTGGATCCTCAATTATCTTCCTAAGCCTTTGATTCTCTAGTGCTTCCCTCAGCTTCTCTTCTCTTTCTTCAGTCATTTTTTAAGGTAATCTCAGCAACAACCTATGGCATTGCAGGCTCCCAGTGTGTGGAAGACTATCAATTATTAGCTCCTCTTAAAGCCTTTGTTTGGTTTGCATCTTCACTTATTCAGTAGAACTCTCAAATGCTTAGTACTAAACCTTAAATCTCCTTCTACTGCTGACCCTCTTGCTCTATCCACCATCTTTCCCATCTACCCAACTATTATTTCCATCTTACAGTAAACTAACAAACATTTCTACAGACATTATTGCCTTCTCTCTTTTTTTCTCCCACCCTTCACATCCCTAAAAAAACATACCAGCAAATTTGAAGACTCCCTATAAAGCATGACAAGTTTGACTTGTTTCCTATCCTTCCTACCCCTTCTGGCCAAGCACCAACCTTTCTCTTCTAAAATATTGCAGTTCTCTAACATATTACAACCCTCCCTGATGGTTTCATTGGTCCTCTCCATAGTCTACTATTTGCCCCAAAGCAAAAGGATTTCATCTCATTCAGAGTCAATCCAAACTTCCTACCTGAATAGTAAAATTGCCCATGTTCTCTTTCACCTTCCCAACCTTGTTTTTCTGCACTCTCCTTGGCTCATCCCTTTGCAACCTTATTGCTGTTCTTAGAACACAACCTACTATTTCTAGAACACAAGTGTGCCCTGGACAGTAGATCTTTCTCCTTGCTGGTCCTTCTGCCTGGAATGTCTTTCCTGCACATGTCTACATAAATCTCTTCCTTATCTCCTCTAAGTCTGTATTTGAAAATCATCTTACCACAGTAGGCAACCTTGGATTTTTAAAAAAATATAAAATAGAATCACCTCTTTTATGATTCTCCCTCCTTCCCACACTCTGCTCCATTCATCTTCACCCTATGGTACTTTATTATTATTATCATTTTTAGCACCGGTTATGCATTTGATTTTTCACTTGGTTTTTATTTTTTTCTTCATTTCCACTAGTATACAAACTTTGTGGAAGCAAGATTTGTTTTATTAATTGATATGTCCCAGTACCCAGAACAGTGCCCACATAATAGTTTGACCTCAGTAAATAACTGCTGAATGAATAAATGTTCTGCAAACAAGCAACTTGGTAAGGAAATTACATGGCAAGTTAAACGTTCATACAAAAAATGCTCACTTTAAGAGAATAGATCCATTTTCAGATATACAAACACATATCCTTTCATATCTTGTGAGTGTGTGGGGAAGAAACTAGTTGAGATAGGTCTGGAGAAAATTGCCTTCAAGTCACATAAGATCTTTCCAGAACTCCTGCCATTTAAGAGTATTCATCTTGTGAGTTGGAAAGTTGACATTGGAGATTGGGTGTGGTTACATGCCTGCAATCCCAGCTCATGGATAGCGGAAGCCAGAGGGTTGAGTTAACCCGACACAAAGGCTTGTTAGAGTCTTCCCAGTGAAGGTTTAAGCTGCCCAGAGTTCTCTAAGTTGCCGGTATCACTCTTCTACAGCATTCCTGCCTTTCCTTCTGGAAGTATGGCAGCAAGAACAGTAGTCATCTTTTAAAACTGTGCTCATATCTAGCAGCACATTCCTTACTAGCATCTTCCCCTCTGCCTTTCTGAAGCTGTAGTAAATAGTTCTCCCCACAAATAGTTAATTGCAGCACTAGCAGCAGCTTTTTGAGATGGGAAGCCAGGCACATCTGCAATGCCCAGAGGAGATGCTGCACAATAAAGCTAGTGGATCAGGGCAGCTGGGCCTCTCTCACCCATTGGAGCATGGATATGGTACTTCCCCTGCTTCTCCTCACCTCCCCCATCCTTCTCCTCCTCATGGTTGCCGAGTCACCCTTGAAATGCATGGCCTATGAACACCTGCTGGCCTCTTGACATGGTGTCTAGAAAATGAATTTGGCTGCCAGATGGGAGGTGAAGGCAGAATCTGCTCTACTTGGGGTTTTGCAGCTTCAGCATTTAGCTCAAAACATAGTCAAGGTCATATACCAGAGATGGAGCTTTTTCCCTCAGAGTTTTAGAGAGAACCTCTGCGGAAGGGCAGTACAGGATGAATGCAGGTGGCTGGGCATAGTAGTGAGTGCCTGACCCTGGAAGGCATATGTACCTCTGAACCGGAACCTTCTTTGTATCAGTAGACATGCTCATGGGCCCAGCTCCTGTGACCTGTGTCACCAAGTCAGAATGCATGAATGGAATAAGAAGCAAGACAGAGCAGAGGGTCATGGAGCACCATGGTTCAGATTATTAGTTTCCCAAAGGGACAGATAAGGAAGTGGAGGTATGGCTCCAGTAGTAGCATGCCAGCCTTGAGTGAAAAAATCCAAAGGGATGAGTGAGGGTTTAGTTTGATTTTGAGCTCCCAGATGGCCTTGGGGGCTGGTCTGTTAATGAACTGAGTTCCAGACAATGACTCCTGAATTAAATGTGGCCGTTGCCAATATCTAGCCAATATAGGGACACAAATGCCTTGTCCCTTTGGCTTCAACTTGTGATACATCTGAAAGGCCATCCCTGTTTCCTAGTTTCTTGTAGGATTGACTGAGATCAGTTTCTATTCCAGGTTAGCTTCTCTCTCTGTTGAATTCTGCCTCCTATCATCATGATCATGATCATCATCATCATCACTGCTTCCAGGATCTGAACTCAAGGTTGCACTAGTTGTGTTTGCTTAATGGGTACTCTACCACTTGAGCCACACCTCCAGCTTGTTGGTATTTTTGCTGGTTATGTTGGACACAAAGTCTCATAGACCTTTTTATTGGCCTAGGGTTGGCTTTGAACCCCAGTTCTCCAGGTGTCAGCCTCTTGACTGAGATTATAGATGTGAATCACAGTGCCTCGCTGCACAGTATTTGGAACTAGAGATTCCAGTTGTTACTTTGTTTCTGAAACAAAGAACCACAAGTTCATAAGTAAGATTCATCCTCATTTAGCTTTTTATTTAAACCAAGTCTGTTATTGCAAAGAGTCCTGAGTTTATTTCCTCCCCCATCAGTCACAGTTATGTGACCCCAGGGATGTTGCATAACCTCTCAGGGTCTATTTTGCCTAACTGGTAAAATGATCTTTTAAAGCTTCAAGGCAAAGGCCAATTCACATTTCCTGGAGGCTCTTCCTGATCTGTTATCCTCTTTGTGCAGAAGAGCAGGGAAAGTTAATTTATGAAGTACAGATCTGTGACAAAGGAGCACCATGTAGTGGGTAAGACCCTCTTTCATTTACGACCCCAGGTCTTTATCATGTTAAATTATGTTATGTTATGACTATCCTAGGGCCAACTGATACTACAAAAAAATGAGAATCTGAAGAATCAGCAGCCATAAGTGCCTTCTGGAATAAATGTTCTACTACAACACAAAATCCAGGACTAGGATATTTGCTATGATATGAACAATAAACTTACAATGTTACTTACATATATTTCTCAATAAGTAAAATATGATCCATCTTTTCCTTTCTTCCCCCTTACAGATACATTGGGAGGCAATCAGAGCATTCCTGTATGCTTCTTGTGAAATAATCTCACAACCTAAGACCTTACTGTTTTATAGATAACAGGTTTGAGGATAAAAGGAAATGATTCTTAGAGTGTACATCCTTTTTTTTTAAAAAAAAAAGCTCTAAAACTATATTCTTTCTCCTTTTCACTCAGCCCTAGGCCGAGAGATGCATGCATCCTCTTGCTGAATAGATGTCATCACAAATTCTCTTAATTTACCTTTGGAAGGACATGCTCTAGGACATTTTCTATTTGAACAGAGAAGGCAATCATGACTTTTCTTCTTTTCTTTAATCTTTAATTCAAGTAATGAAATTATTAAGTAATATAAATCAAAGGAAAGGATAGTTTGGCCATAATACTTACAATGTAGCCTTTCCTTATTGTAAAAACTGATGATGGATATAAGGTCTTTGAAAATAATTGGAAGTTAAGAGCTTTACAATTGAGACAAAATTTCTCATAAATTTTAGAGGAAGGAGATGTGTTAATTTCTGGGCTTTCACTAATATTCTTTTCAAAAGATGTATATAGATTGTTATCGAATTGCTGATATTGCTCTGGGTTCCTTCAGCTATTACTTTTTATGTTATCTATGCTGAACTTTTCTGAGTCTCTCTCTCTTGCTCTCTCTCTCTCTCTCTCTCTCTCTCTCTCTATATATATATATATATATATATTCACCAATTGTGGCTAAGCTACCCCTTGAATGGGATTTAACATGCATTATTATGTCATGTCAGAAAAGAACTTGCAGTAATTACAAGTCATTCCCAATCACTTGAGTTTCAACGGTGCAATGATGTTTATCTCCAAAACAATAGCAGTTTCTATATTATGATGTCAGTGGACAGAGAAAGTCTGGTTTTCTCATTAGCTTGGTCTTTTATATTTCATTATTAACAGTGTCTAGTTAATTTCAAAGAGTAAAAGCTTTCCTTTTGTGCTCTAGTGGGTAGACTGTTGAAGTGTTATTATCTAGTGAAAATAACTTTTGTGGGTTATTAGAACATAGTTAAAAATTCCACAATTATGTTCAAGAATGAACAAAGAGCACTGGGCTTGGTGAAGCATGCCTGCAATCTCAGCAACTTGAGAGGCAGTGATCAAGGGGATTGTGGTTTGAGGCCAGATCAGGTAAAAAGGTAATGAGACTCCCATCTCAATCAATAAGCTGAGTGTAGTGGCATATGTTTGTGATATCAACTATAGAGAGAACATACTTTCGAGGATGATGGTGTAAGCTGGCCTCAGGTAAAAATACAAGAATCTATCTAAAAATAACTACAGTAAATAAGGGGATGGAGTAACAGTAGCTCAAGTGATAGAGGGCATGTCTGGCAACTGTGAGGTCTTGAGCTCTGACTCAGAACTGCAAACATCACTTTTGTTTCACTTAGACATAGATTTTTTTTTCCAGCCATGTGGCTGGGTCCTGTACCTGAGCTTTTTCCTCAAGGCTAGCATTCTATCATTGGAGATAAGGGTCTCATGGACTTTACTTCTTTGGCTGGCATCAAACTGCGATCCTATTACAGGCGTGAGCCATTGGCTGCCAGCTAGACATAGATACTTTTGGAAGAGAAAGAAACTAAGGAGTCACAGATCTCAAATACAAAAGACAAAGCTATTATTTCTTGAGGAAAGTAAAACAAAGTATGTGTTCAATGGACTAATAAAATTACCTTTGTCTTTCTCTCCCTCCCTCCCGCCCTCCCTTCCTCCCTCTCTCCCTCTATCTCCCTCTCTCTCCCTCCCCCCTCTCTCTGTGTCTCTGTGTCTGTCTGTGTCTCTCTCTGTCTCTCTGTCTCTCTGTCTCTGTCTCTCTCTCTCTCTCTCTCTTGCTCGCTCACTCACAGTGCTGGAGATTGAATCCGGTGTCTTGTTCATATTAGGCAAGCATTCTACCACTGACCTATAATCCCAAATCTTGAAGGAAGTTTCCAACTTGAAGACTTGAAGCAGGTTGAAAAAATAATTTTTATTCGGTGGTAAAATTACTTAGAACAAAAAAGAAACATATGTAATTCTTCAACCAATAAGGTCTGGGTTGTCTTTATTAGGCTATTTGGTTTCTCTGTGTGTAATATGCATTACTGGTGAAAAGATGTGAGTTGTATAGCTTTGAAAATGTGTTTCGTTTCAGCACTCCATTTCAGGCCTGTAACTGGGGTTTTACAGAGCCATGAAACAATTCCATCTTAAAGAAAGCTTTTCAATAGCTTGCAGAGTGTGGGGCCTCTGATATGTTGCCTGTGAATCACAATTAAGTTTGGCTTCAAGATTTGCTGATGCTGCTCCAGATAAAATTTAATAAATCTCACAGAAGTTTTGGGCAGAGAATATTTGTATTTCATTCTGAGAAGGTATTTTTAGTTTTATTATTTCATTGTAGCTTTGGATTTATTGACTACATTCTCAAATTACTTTAGCTTTGGAGGTTAGTTATTAACTGAATGTGCTCAGAAAGAGAATATACTGGTCTTTAGAAATTAAAATTTAGGCCAGGCACAGTGGTTCACACCTGTGTTACTGTCTACTTGGGAAACAGAGACTAGGGAGGGCAACATTACTCAAAATTCCATCTCAACCAAAAATGATAGATGAAGTGGTATTGTTGTCATCTCAGTTATGCAGGAAGTGTAAACAGGAGGATCATAGTCTAGATTTCCCTGGGCATAAACACAAAAGCCTATCTCAAAAATAACCAAGGCAAAAAAGGAACAAGGGGTACAGTGCCTTCCTAGAATGACAGGATCCTGAGTTAAATACCAGTACTGTAAAAAGGAAATTAAAACCAAGCTTTCATGGGATTCTTAAGAATACTTTTGTTTCTTGGCTGTTTAATTTAGAACAAGGATAAAATATAAGGAGAATTTTCCTAAATTATATCTTCAATGAAAAACATTTAAATCATCCATTCATTTTGAAATCACACATGGAACAGTGTACTCAGATGCATACTATGTACAGATATTAAAAACATAAGACACAATTTTCACTTTATTTACTTCTTCTATGACAGTCCTTGGGTTTGAACTTAGGGCCTGGGGTGCTAACCTGAGCTTTTTTGCTTAAGGAGAGTGTTCTATCAGTTGAGCCACAGCTCCACTTCTGGGTTTTTGGTGATTAGTTGGAGTTGAGTCTCACAGACCTTCCTGCTGGCTTTGAACCACACTTTTCAGAGCTCAACCACCTGAGTAGCTAGGAATACAGGTGTAAGCCACTGGCACCCAGTATTTTTCACTTTTTAGCACTGACATGATGATAATCAGCAATGTGCTGATTAGAAAGACTTGGAAAGACAAGAGAATACTTCTAAAATAGTCTGCATGTTGATGAATAAAGGCAAACATGTTGAAGCACTTTCCATTGAACCTAAAAATAAGTTGTTAAGTAAAGCATAGAAATCCTTGGAAATTCTACTCTAAGACCACAAACGGATGAAAAATTATGTTTTTCTTCCATCTTTTATTGTCTTTATGTCTTGCATTGGTAGCAGGTCATGTTGATTTCTTTGACTAGAAAGATACATAGGTAGACCCAGCCCTGACAGCCTGTAGCAATTCCCATAATCCTGTACTCAGGAATCCTCAGGATTCCTAGGTTCCCTAGGCTCTCCACTCCTCTTCATGAGCCTACAGACCGTGATGAAAGAGGCCAAAAAAGTGTATGTGGGGTGGGGGGAGAGGAAGGAGAAGAAAGTTAGACCGGCATGTGTGGATAGAGTTGTTAGGTCTAGAAGACAACAGGTTTTAGAGAATGATTAAAAAAATTTACTTTCAACACTTGGTTCATAAACATGTAGGCAAGAAGTAAGAGCTTGGATAATGTCTTCTTTTGGTTACCTGGGTTTTCCTCTTTCTCTCTCTAATTTAATTTCCTTTTTTTTCTGCAATCTGTTTGAATGTACTTGGGAGCCCCCAAGTTGATATATACCAACACTAGACATATTTGAATTTTGTTTAAGGTCTACAAACACACAGGGAAGAATATATTGCTGTTCTTATACCGTACATAGTCGATGCTTTTTGTTCAACAATAGTTATCACTATTTGTCTGCTTTCAGCAGATGCCAAATTTGAGGATTCTAATGGTCCCACAAAGTCTGGTTTGCCCATATAATGGCTTCTTTTAAAGCTTCATTGATCTTCAGTTTTCTTTCCCAGACTAAGACTTTTAAGCATTTCTTTCCTTCTGCTTCAAGTTCTTTGTGTTTCTTTCTGTCTGATCTTAGGAAAATGCATAGAAATCCTTGGAAACTCTACTCTAAAACCACAAACAGATGAAAAACTATGTTTGAAAAAAATGATTAAATTATTTAATTAAAAGAAGAGAGATCAGTAAGACTTTTAAGAAATTGCCTAAATAAAAGGAAAACAATTGGCCATAAAGGGCAAGGCCATGGGAGTAAGGTTAAAATGTAAGGATCAACAGTATCGTGACCACCAGAGTGCTCTTTACTTAGTGGGGTCCACTTTAGATTCATAGATGTGACAAGTAAGATGCCTGTCTAATGACTGCCAAAGGATATCACCAAGCAATGAGTTGGTACAGCCATGGCTGTTACCTCAAAGTTAATGGCACTGATTTCTACAAGAGAACCTTAAAATGCTTGACATTGGCTGGTAGCTCAGGTTATTGAGTCTTACTTCTAAAGCAATGATTAAGTGGCTCCGTGGAGCATAAGGTATCCCATTCCAGAACATGTGAGAAGATCTGGGTAGAAGAGTTAAGAAAATTGCCTATGGCAATTGGTGATTTTGGGGGAAGCCTTTAATTTCTGATTAAAGCCATACAAATATTCACATAAAAAGTTCCAAAAGAATGAATGTTTAGATTCATTCACTCAAAGGGGAACTTATGCAAATCACTAACTCAAGTATCCAACCCACTTTTCACCAGCTCTTTTTTAAATCCCAGGGAAGAGATTACCCTGCCTTCAATACATAAAAAGCAGCTTGTCTTCCTTGGGTTTCACGAAAGAAACTAGAGTCTATCCAATAGCATGAGTATGCAGGTACACAGGGAGGTGGAAGACTGGAAAATGGAGGGCTTGGGGATGACCAGCTTTCTTATTCTGAAAAGCAGGAAGAGGATACATTTGCCTGAGAGAAACTTGAATTCACACTGTCAGAGGAAGTAGAAAATGAAACTAAGAGCCTAAGAATGAGGTAACAACTAGAGAGGAAAACATAGAAGTTATGAGTATCACAAAGATAGTTAAAACATGGAGGCAAGTTTGGTGACATGAGAAAATACAGGGCGAGAAGGCTGAGATGGTCTCCTGGCTTCAGCCAGGCTTGGCAAGTGAAAAGCCCACTGCTTGTTGTGAGATAGTCCCTGATTGAACCACTTATTTTCCCATTCATGACATGGAAACATCCTCAGAGCATGTGGACAGACCAGAGGAAATCTTTCATAAAATGACTCATTAACTCTTGATGTCCTCCTATTGATAATATGCTAGAACAGGTTCCTGAGCAAGCTAAAGGCCTCACACAATAACTCAGAAGAAGACAGCAGCGAAGGGGTAATATTTTATGAGTCTAGGACTAATTATTACACACAGAGGAGTAGAAAATCACCAGTGCCACTCTTCATAAAGATCCCTTTGGCCTATCATAACACATTAGATGCCTTGACTTTAAAATCCCCTGCTTTTCCCCACAGCATACAGTGGACCAAATGAGCTCAGCTGTGGTAGCGGAGACTGACATGTAAATTTCTGGGGAGAACTCACCCTAGGGTCTCTCTCCAGCTGCTGCTTGTGGTGTAGGCTGCGTCTCCTTTTAGCCTTCGCAAGGCCATTGTGATAAAAGTGGTACAGGCCATCCACAAAGGGGAGCTGTGGAGAGTCAGACAAAAGAATAGTTAGCTTCTCAATTGTCCCAGGATAGGGACATCTAAGCTGAGGTTGCACACAGGACTCAAGGCCTATAGATGCAATGTGAGAAAGCCATTGGCAATTATAGGCATTCCTCAAAAGACTAAACATAGAGCTCTCCTATGACCCAGCAATCCCACTCCTGGGCATTTACCCAAATGACCACAAACAAGGCCACACTAAAGCTGTCAGCACAACCATGTCCACTGCAGTATTATTTATCATAGCTAAGATATAGAACCAACTCAGATGCCTCTCAGTTAGATGAATGGATCAAGACAATGTGGTACATATACACAATGGAATTCTATGCTTCCATCAGAAAGAATGGCATTGCCCCATCCATAAAGAAATGGATAGACTTGAAAAAAATTATGTCAAGTGAAGTAAGCCAGACCCAGTGAAACATAAGCTGTATGGCTTCCCTCACTCATAACAGCTAGAATATATCTAGGTTATTCTTAACAGAAGATCACAATAGCTCAATAGCTATGTACATATAACCATTTACAATGATGCTAATTGAAATGAACTCCAAGATATGGAAACCAGAAGGTTTGTGGTTGTTGTTGTTGTTGTTGTTTAGTGTAGTGTTTACAGTTATTTCTTCTTTTGAATTTCTTTTCCCTCTAGTTTATTCCCTGTGGTCACAGTCTTTGATTTCAGTACCCTTTGTCTTGTATATAAGTTTATCTGATTTGGGGAAGGGATGGGGAACCACAGAAACAGTGAGACAAAGAGTGAACTAATGCAACAGCAATACTCACTAGACAACAGGTGAAAATGAGGGATCGGGTAACATTGGTCGAAAACAAATGTTCTCATTACCTTACTTATTGCCCCTCTGTATATCACTTTATAATAAAAAAAAGAAAAAAAAGAAAACCATTGGCAAATCTGTTGAGCTTGGTCCTCTATTTCTTAACATCTGTATTTTGTCTCTTCCCTTCCTTTTGCTTACCTGGGAAATGCCTTTGTATTTTATCTTTCCAAATACCTTCTATATTTTTTCTTCCATTTTTTAGATTGTATGTTCTTTGATTCCTTCTTTACTTCCATGGAGCTCTGTCTCCATTGCCATACCCATGTCAACTTCTCCATTCTCCTCTCTTGTACTAGTATTTATACTCTATGTACCTGGTTGCTTCTTGATTGTTGTTGGAGCCAAAAGTTGAGTCTCTCAACATAATAGGCTTGCTTATCTCACTGGAACATCTTGAGGCTGAGTTTACAGAATCCTACCCTCATCCTGCCCTAAGCAAACATCCTGAAGCTGCTAACGACCACCCTTTCTCCCTGCCCTAAGCAAACATCCTGCAGCTGCCAGGGCCAATGAAGAAGCTTCCTTGACAGCCAATGAAAACGCTTCCTTATTCCAAGCATATAAATACCCCTGTGTGAAAAATAAAAATTTGCAGCTTGATCAGAACCCCTGTCTTGCTGTCATTCTTCACGTCTCTTGTCCCTTCATTCCTTCTCGCTTAGGTTCACTGCCCTCGTTGACGTCCTGCGGGTCGGGACAGATTGTGCTGTGATCTAATTCTGTCTTTGCAGCTGGATTATCTAACTTGTCTCAGGCTTTCTCTGTGGGTCCTTGGTGTCTTTTAGCCTGCTTGGGAGAGTGGAATCATTTAAATTTGGTATGTGCCTTTTGGATGACAGGTTTCCCTTTATTTTCTTACCACAAAGATTCTTGGAAGCAGGTATGAATATCAGAACAGATAGAAATTGCAAGATTCAGAGCTTCTCTTTGGCTCAGGAACTCTAAGAATCTTGGAGGACCTAAAGAAGAGTGTCATCTGTTCTATGATCCCAGGTAACTTAGACAAGAATCTTGATCTGGAATTTGGGACAATTGGACACAGCTCATGCCTGTTACCACCTAACAAAGTGACTTTGGGCAAATCTCCAGACTTGTCTTTCTCTTTGTACAGAGGTGAAGTCTTGAAGTTTCCAGCTCTCTGGCTTTTCTCCACATGTTTTCATATTGATGAAGAGATGCAGTTTGCATTTCTTAACGTGGCTAGCTAATTTATTTGAATACTTGAAAATTCTGAGAAAATAATGTGCATATATACATTTTCTGGAAAGAAATGTGGTTTTTCGATGATTCTCAAAGGGGTCCCTGAACAAAAAAATGTTTCCCTACTCAAAGTGTTTGCTGTTGAATTTTAGATGTGTGTATATACTTAACAGAAAAGGGAATGGATGTGAATGTTTTGGAGATACAGGTTTTCAAATTAAGTGGGGCTGATTTAAGATTCTTCAATTTTTGGTCATGATAGTATTTCTTTTTAAAATCTCAGCTGTTGTTTTGTTGATCCTAAACTTAAAATGGAAATACAAAGAACCCAGAAAAATTTAAATCATCTTGAAAAAAGAAGAAATTGGAAGACTCAAAAACTCTTTTGATGTGAAAGCTTACTACAAAGCTATAATACTCTTGGTAGTTTGATACTAGCATATATGCATGTGTGTGTGTGTGTGTATGTGTGTGTGTGTGTGTATGCATACATACACATGTTCAATCTCAGCTTTGGCCACATAGCAAGACTGTCTCACAAAAACAAACAAATGACTGAATGAAAGAAAGAACAAAAGAAAGAAGAAAGAAAGAAAGGATCAATCAATAAATATGGAAGTTTTGCTGTATGACTTGTGGATCTGGGTCTTGAAGGATCATGTGACTTCTATCTTGTCCTCTGAGCACTTGCTTTGAAGATACTGACTTACCACTGAATAAATCCATTTACTCTCAAGCTACCATATCACATCAAGAGATATAAATTCATGCCTGGTTGACAGTCCTGGTTGAACCAACCCTCAGGTCATCCTAGTTCAGATTGTTAATGCATAGATGAGAAAGTTTTTGGACAACTCCAGTTCCCAGCCATTTCTGTCATCCTCTAGCTGTCGAGTCTTCTGCAGAAGTCTGCATGCATTATGGATGACTGACTAGTCATCTTCTCTGTGATAAGTCTGAATCTCTGACCTCCAAATTTAAGATTATAAAAAAAGATAGTTGTTTTTTACCACTAAATTTTGGGTTCATTTTACTTAACTATGGATAGTAAGGAGCAAATAGCTAACTGATTTTTTTAAAAAAAGGTTTTACTCTATCAGCTTTCAGAACAACTGGAAACTATTGTCAATTTGTCATCAAACCAAAGCAGCTCAGAGAGATGCTATCCTGGGATATCCTTGGTACATGGGGAAAGCCTGGGGTCAAATCAGCATCTAAGATGTGGACTTAAAGGACGCAGCCAACTCTGCCAGGAGATGGTGTCTAAATGCAAGTCCTTTAGAACATTGCAGCTTTTGTCATTTAGTTCCTGCTCATTAATATCCACATTCTCTAGGGCAAATTTAACATAAATATTTAATGTGTATTTTCTAGGCTGAATGGTTCTCCAATACCTTTTCTATGTAACCTCATTTATATGCATAGGGTAATGTTAAGGTTTGATTTTTTAAAAATAGTAGAGGGATGGAAACGAATATAGGAATATTATCTTTTGTTCTTCAAGCCTTTATGCCTTTGACTACTGTCAGAAGGTACCAAGTGAGAGTTTTCTTTTCTATGAAGGGGGCACTATTTATCTGACACTAGGATAGAACTTGGGGTTAGGAGCCAGTTGGCTTTGAGGAATATATTTTACCCTTATTCTGGCAGGGTTTTTTTTCTGAGTATTAGAAGTTAAATTTGAATAGAGTCAATGAGATAGATTCCTAGTAGTGGAAGTAATAGTGGAAGTTGAATAGTGGAAATAATGATGGCAATTGAATATCATCATTTGGAAAACCCCACAGTAATAATGGTAGCTAGGAAGAATCTCAGTGGATGCTAAAATTGATGGGTGAAATATAACAAGAAATAAAGGGCAATTTCTACTTTCCCAAGGATGACCCTGGCAGAGACCACCAAGTGATCTACATTAACTTGATCCATGATGAGATGTTTCAAAACCATGTGCTTCATATTATGCTCTGAAAAGAACACAACTTCACTTATGTCATTTTCTTGCCCCAAACAAGTAATATGTGTTCAACAAGGTGGAAACACCAGACAAACCCATAGCTAACCAATGTTCTTAAAGTAGTCATGCTCATAAAAGACCAGGAAGTTCTGCAGAGCATCCCCAAATTTGAGGAAATTGTCTTTGTCTTCTCCTAAGAAGACATGACAATTAAATACATACAATACATATGCTGGATTGGGTCCTAGATCAGATAAAAGGAAGGTAGTGGAATAATTGGCCAGTTTGATAAGGTCTGTAGGTTACTTAATAGTATTGTAACAATGTTTATTTCCTGGCTTTGATAATTGTGCTAAGGTTATATAAAAGCTTAACTTTGAGGAGGCTGGATTAAAGGCATACAGAATCTCTCTGTTGCTTTTTTCAAAAGTGACATTTATTTATTTTTATTATCTTCATGTAGTCATACAAAAGGGTTTTGGTTCAACATACCAGTTTGTGAGTACAATGCATCTTGATCAGTGTCACCCCTTTCAACATTCTCTTCCATCTCTTCCAAAAGTCATCTTTCCTAAACTTTCTATTTTAAATACTTTTTTTTTGTCAGTCATGGGGCTTGAACTCTGGGCCTGGGCACTGTTCCTCAGCTCTTCAGCTCAAGGCAAGTGCTCTACCACTTGAGTCACAGTGCTACTTCCAATTTTCTGGAGATGGGTCTCACAGACTTTTCTGTCTGGACTGGCTTTGAACTGCAATCCTCAGATCTCAGCCTCCTGAGTGGCTAGGATTACAGGTGTGAACCACTGGTGCCTGGATCCATTTAAAACATTTTAAAGTGTAGAGTTTAGTTTTAAGTACATTCACATGATGCATTGTTACTATCCATTTCCAAACCTATTGATTCATCTTAAATTAAAACTCGATACTCAAGCCAGGCAGGGCAGTACACAACTCTAATCCCAAGCTCTGTGAAGGCAGAGTAGAAGGATGTTGCTACATGAGAATTCAAGACCAGCCTGGACGATGTACATTGAGACTGTCTCAAAAAACACAGTGCACTATGTGGACTCAAATTTTTTTTCTTTCTTGTGATTGTTTCTAACATTTTTAAAAAAAGTGAAAATACTGAACAGAGGGTTTACAATTACATGGGCAAGATAATGAGTACATTTCTTACCAAACATTGTAGCCTCCTCCTTTGTTTCCCCTTCCCATCCCTTCCCAGCCTCCCCCAACCCTCCACCTAATCCTCCCCCCCACCCACCAAAGTTGTAAAGTTCATTTTTTATGACAACTTGTACTTCTCATTGTTGCAACGGATCCACCTGTATCCTTATTTAAATGACTTGTTTTTCCCCTTCCCCTCCACAAATTATACCGACATCAAATACAGTGAAAGCAGGGGACTCGCATTTATAAGATTATTTCTTTGTTGCTTTGTATGTCCCTCCCCCACAGTATAACCCCTGTTTTCACTGTATTTGATGTTGGTATAATCTGTGAAGGGGAAGGGAAAAAAACAAATTGTTTAAATAGGGATACAGGTAGAACCATTGCAACAATGAGATGTACAGAATGTTACGTGAAAATGAACTTTACAACTTTGGCTCAGGGGGAGGGCTGGGGGGGGCAAGATGGGAAGGGATGGGAAGGGGAAACAAAGGAGGAGGCGACAATGCTTGATAAGAAATGCACTCATTACCTTGCCCATGTAATTGTAACCCCTCTGTACGGTATTTTCACAATAAAAAAAAACCACAATGAAAAACATAAAGAAAAATACTCCAAACAAACAAACAAAACCCACTCTACATCCATTAGACATCAGCTTCTTCCTCTTTTCAGTCCTTGGCAACATTAAACTTTCAGCCTTTGTGAGTTGAGTACTGTAGTCCCATATAAATGGAATCATACCATATGTGATCTCTTATGTCTGGCTTAGTTCACTTCAGCATAATTTCTAGCATGTATCAGATTTCCTTCCTTTTTAGGCCAGACTAATACTCCATTGTATGTATAGACCACATTTTGTTTATCTGTTCATTCACTGATGAATACTTGGGTTGCTTCTAACCTGTTAGCTACTGTGAAGAATGCTGTTGTGTACTGCATCTGTGCTAGTTTGGGCAGCATTTGAAAAGTATGCTATCATTTCCAACTTTCAAGATACAAATTTAAGAACATTGTAACATTTAATTTTGAATGTCTTCCAGAGGCCATTCAAATCACAGGTTCCTACCACTTCTGCTTGTCACATACTGTGGTGGCTTTCCATAGTTGGGTTACTTGAGCTAATTAAGCTATACCTCCTGGCTTAGTCTAACTGCTTCATTTTGTTAAGACAGGCACTAGCTCAGGGAGGACTAGCACTTGTTTAGCTGAGCAGATTCTGGGCAGAAATCCCAGGTCTTTCCAAGTGTCCAGCCAGCACCTTTCCTAATATCACAGTTTTGTGGTTTTCCTCTTCTATGACCCATCCCCTTTACAATTATGGCTGTAAATTAATGAGATCCTAGGCTGGAATTCATGCAAGGATGAATGGGACTCATCCTTTTAACCTTGGGACACATGATCCCAGAGTCTTTGGTAATTAGGAGCTGTCTTATAGTGGTAGACAATGGAGTAAACTGATTTCACAAGGCTAAAATCAGAAACTCTTGAATAACGAATAGATAAATTGTTTAATCCTAAACCTGACAAAATATTAACCTGCAAACATTGGTTGTTTTCCTGGGCCTTTTTCAGGGGAGGGGTGTGTGTCTTATTTTGAAAAGCAGACTCAGATCCACTGTTAACTGAGCACATCTGACAGGAAGCTGTTTGAGGCTGCTGAGCAAGCAGGATCCCCCTGCCCCACAGGGTGGGAGACAGATGCTGTGTGCCATGGTAGAAGGCACTTAATACCCATACAGCTTTCAACAATGTAGTGCTGCTGGTCAGTATCTTCCTCAGTTGTCTTTTCTCTTTCTTTTCTTCCTTCTTTCTTCTTTCCTTCCTTCTTTCTTTCTCTTTCTCTTTTTACTTTCCTTCTTTCTTTCCTCCCTCCCTCCTACCCTTCCTTCCCTCCTTCCCTTCCCCTCCCTCCCTCTCCTCTTTCTTTCCTTCCATCCTTCTTTCTTCCCTCCCTACTTCTGTCCTTCCCTCCTTCCCTCTTTCCCTTCCCTTCCCTACCCTTCCCCTCCCTCCATTTCTCCCTCCTTCCCTCCCCCTTTCTTCTTTCTTTCATTCTTTCTATCTTTTTTCTTCCCTTCTTTCTTCCTGTTGCTGGTCATGGGGCTTGAACTCAGAGCGTTAGTGCTGTCCCTGAGTTTTTGTGCTCTATCACTTGAGCCACAGATTTACTTCTAGCTTTTTGCTGGTTAATTCTAGATAAGTGTCTCACAGAATTTTCTGCTTGGGCTATCTTTGAACTGTGATCTTCAGATCTCAGCCCCCCTGAGTAGCTAGGATTACAGGCATATTCCAGCACATTCCTCAGTTTCTAAGTAGAATGCTTGCAAAGACTTAGCCAAAATACTGGTTGTCAAACACTCAACTGAGTCCAGGAGGAAGCATTTTGTATCACGGGCATTTTATATACCCCTCATAGGAACACACACACACACACACACGCTTACCTTGTTCTCTTAAGAAAAAAATGTACATGGCTCTAGAAGGAAAGAGAAAAAGGAGAAAAAAGAATTCATAGCTTTCCATGTGTGTCAGCTGGAGGGTTCAGAAGGAGAAAAGGAATTCATAGCATTCTGTGTGTCAGCTTGAAGGTTTGGACTGGGTGAGAATGAAATAATGCTGCGAGGTCAGATCTGGAGTTTTAATGAAATTCTCATAAGCCACACACATTTATGAATCCCTGCAATCCTCCTCACAACCTACCCCACTCCTCTTCCTGTCCACTGATAACTAAGGCTCCAAGCTGAAGCACCTCTCTCAACTCACAAACACACCTTTCTCCCAGCAACCAAAAGCCCAGGATGCTTTAGCTGATTGTGAACAGACAAAATGCATTACATTCTCATGGAGCCCAAGTCCTGCTTTTCTTTAGACCAGCTTTCTTTCCCCTTAAGACCATGCCTGCATTCTCTGGAGGGGCTGTGCCCCTTACCTCTATCCTAAATCTTGTGCTTCTGTGCTTCTACTTGTTCTCAAGAATACTAGGGGCCAGATATCCCAAACAGTGAAGATTCCCTGGGTCAAAACCATTGCTCTCCTCTGGCTGCTTTTCTTGCTTTTTCTCATTAGGCTAAGTTTTCATGACCCTCAGTCAAGCTTAGTTGGTAATCTGCTTTGGTAGAACCTTGAGAATCACTCTACATATAAGGATTTTTAGGATGTGATTCTCAAGAGAAGCTCTGTCAAGAGGTTTAAGGAATAAAGATTGGAAAATAGAATAATACAGCAAGGAAGTATAAACCAGTTCAGCTTATAATTACTTGACAATATCATTTTGAGGTCCATATTTTATACACAGGGATGGGTTCTGAATTTTCCTATGATATTTCAAAGACTATTCTTGATTTCTCAAGATTGTATACAAGGGTATGGCACCCTGTGGGAAGTATAAAAAAAGGAACAATACACAATAGCTAGGATATGGAAACAACCCAGATGCCCCACCACAGATGAATGGATCCAAAAATTGTGGTATCTATACACAATGGAATATTATGCAGCCATTAGAAATGACAAAATAATGGCATTTGCAGTGTTGAGCGAGGTAAGCCAAGAGCGAAGAGACAAACGGTACATGGTCTCCCTGATAAGTGGATGATAAATCCAAAATGTTAGGTGATACGACAAAACTA
Organism: Dipodomys ordii; assembly: GCF_000151885.1. NCBI lineage: Eukaryota > Metazoa > Chordata > Mammalia > Rodentia > Heteromyidae > Dipodomys > Dipodomys ordii. Next base: position 8,576,655 of record NW_012267315.1, read on the forward strand.
ACAGGACTTAAGAAACAAAGAACTCCTGCTCATCTGGTTGAACCACTACTAAATATCCCCATGCTGCTGATCACATGTATGGTGTATAACATGTGAACACTGTTATATATTACAGACTGTGATAGACAATTTGCTCCAGGAAAGTTAGAATGAACTTGTGACTTAGAAACTATGTAATCACTTAATCACAATAAAAAAAAAGAACCTCAGGGAAGGTAGGGAGGGAAGGGATGATAGGGGGAAAACAATGGAGGGGCTAACAATGTTCAAGAGGAAGTGTACTCATTACCTCACTCATGTAACTGTAACCCTCTGTATAGTATCTTTACAATAAAAAAAACAAAAAAAGGAACAATAAAAGAACCAATAGCGGTTGATATCAGTGTGGTATGTGTGTGTGTGTTTGTGTGTACATATGTGTGTGGCTTTGCCCTACAGATGCTTATAGACCAACAAAGAAAAGCACAGACAGGAAAATTATATTGTGAAGTTCACAGAAACATGCACTATTACAGTAACAGGAATAAAAACCAGGCATGGTGGTTCACACTTGTAACCATAACACTTAGGGGCTGAAGCAGGAAGATCGTAAGTTTGAGGCTAGCCTGAACTACATAGTGAGAATCCATCTCAAGAACCAGATAAATAAACAAAAATATCAATCAATCAGAAAAACAAAACAAATAAGGATAGAACTAGTGATCTCACCTCTGAATTGGGGAGGGGGAAATAGAGACAGTAGAAGAGAGGTGGGCAGGCAGAATCTAGAGGAAAAATTGGTCCATGTGATGTAGATATAAGTACATGCAAGATGCTTTTACCTTTAAAAGTAAAGAGGTCCCTCTCTGTCTCTCTGTCTCTGCCTCTCTGTATTGAATGTTTAGTGACATGAAAGTATAATTATCTATGAACTTGTAGCACCCTAAGCCATAGACAACTAATGCTTCAATTTAAATTTGCTGACAGAGTGGAGATCTCTAGGAGGAGACAGGATGAGGCAGGGACCAGAGAAGGCAGAATCCAACCTCTAACACAACCTTGTCTGAGTACTCTCTAGTTCATTATTTCTAACCTCTCACTTGTATTAACTTGTATGTTTTTCCCAACCAAAGATTCTCCCTCCCTAAAACCTGGACCCCATATCACACTTCTAAGTATCTGCATCCTGTTAGTTCTTCCTGTTTTGCTTTAGAAAGGGGGATGCACACATCATCTGTCTATGCCTCCTCATAGACAAATTGTCTCCATCATCAGGCCGCCAGGTAAGTCATAAAGAAGATCCAAGAACACAATCAGTGGCTGAACATTGGTAGGACAAGCAAACCTGTGGTGTGAGTCTGTTGCTCTGATGATTGAGAGGACCCAGGGGTACTCATTAGGCTATCAGTTACCACAGGGATCATATCACCTTCATTACGTATTACACACTACAAAATAACTGGGCTGGGAAGGTGGCTCAGTGGTAGAATGCTTGCCTTGCATGCATGAGGCCCTGAGTTCAATTCCTCAGCACCACATAAGCAGAAAAAGCCAGAAGTGGTGCTGTGGCTCAAGTGGTAGAGTGCTAGCCTTGAGCTGAAGAGCTGAAGGACAGAGCCTAGACCTAGAGTTCAGGCCCCCCAAATGACTAAATAAATAAATAAATGAAATAAAAAATAAAACCCCTACTACCTTAAAAACATCCCCATATGTCCAACTCATGGTTTCATGGTTCATCAAGTTAGTCTCAATGAGTGGTTGCTTAGATCTTGACTGAACTGCCTGCCTCATGCATTTTTTTTTGTCAGCTTTTGTTCACTGAGTTCACATTACCTCTACCCGTTAGTTGGGGAATTCTAGTTCTTTTCCTCATGGCTCATTTTCTAGTTACCTAGACCAAGCTTATTCCATAAGTAAGTCCAATAGTGCACGAGATTAAATGGTAAGTGCAAGGCAGCAGTTCTGCTTTATTTTTTTGTTCAAAGCAAGTCAGAGATGAGTCCAAACTCAGAGTATGGAAAGAACTCAAAGTTCCAGTGCAGCCAAAGAACATTGATGACTGTGAACAACAATCAAAGCAACTTACCATGTTTAGCATTAGATCAGGAGACCCACAGAGAGGATGTTGCACAGGTCACTTCTACACATGCCTAAAGATGTGTCATCATCAGCTTTGGAACATTGATGGTTGTCCCGTACCAAGAGGATGTGACACTTAAGTCAACACTGTTAGATTTGCTAGATGAGATGACTGATATATGAGGGAAATCATCCTCAGGATAAGGTGACAAAGCAGTGTTGTTAGTTTCCAACAGAAAAAAGCTTGAAGAAGAAATTAAATTCACACTACCACAATGTACCAGGAACTTTGCAAACATTACCTCACAATAGTGATCATGGCCATTCTGTAAGGGAGTATAAATGTCTAGATTTTATGAAGTAACAATTATTTAGAGAGGTTCCTTTAGAACTTAAATCTGGTGGATTCTGAAGCCCATGGTCCTTCTATTTTTCATTCATCTTGTGCTTTCTTTTCTTCATAATGACTTATCTCCATCTAGATCAATCAGAAGATGAGTCCTGCATGTTGCTGACATCGGAGCACTATGGATTTCCTTGAATTATGTACAAGGCAAGTTGACCTGAGTAAGAATTCAGAAGCTTACTGACTGGTCTGAATGTCAACTCCAGAGCAAAGAGAGAGAGGGAAAAGAACAAATTCCAGAGCAATTTTGTTTTTGAAATCAACAGCAAAGTGTTAATTAGTTTAAATTAAGTAAGTTAAAGGTCTATTTCCTTCATGAAATAGGAAATAGTTTTTTTTTGTCAAACATTTATCAACTATGGAACCCTGCTGTCATCTAGGACAAGTCTAATGGACTCTGTTCGACAGCACTGAGTCATGTTGGTGTGTTCTGTATTCCTCAGGTCCCCCAGGGATAAGCTATTACAGCAGAGTGGAGGGTCCACTCATTCAGGCATTCTCTGAGGAACACCTTGCATTTGCTAGCCTCCCCTTAAATATCAAGAACCAGGAGCCTCTCTTGATGGTAATTAATTTCTTTTATCATCTGTCTTGTTTTGCACTTATTGGCAATCTGCCAATTCAAATATACCTCGGTCAATTCCACCAGAGCCATTCTAGTCCACAGCTTAGTGGACCACACACATACTTCACAGTAAGGAAATACGTTTTTACTTAAAGGAAGATTCATGCATAAGATTGGTTTTATATATAGTCATAGAGATTAGAAGAAGTGTAAGCTGAAAGAAGACAATTGAGCTAGTTGCATGTTGTCTAAACCTTTGCTTTTAAAAATTCTCATGGAATCTTAATGAATGTTATCTCAGGAAAAGATCTGAGGATGACTAGTCTACAACCTCCGTGAGACAATGCCTATTTTGCGCATTAGTGTCTGATACAGAATATGCATGGTTATAAATATTTCCTGTGTGAAGAAAAATATTGTAAGTCACTAGATAGTTGCATGTTGCAATGTAGAGGACTAAATTTCTTGGGGCGTGGCATCCTCTGTGTCTTGGTAAAATACTTAATGCTTTCAGAATATTTGTAATTTAAAAAAATAAATAAGTAGTAAGAAATAATTATTTAAATCAAGAATAAGACAATAGGGGTTTGTGATAAATCTAAGGGTATGTGTTCTACCTCAGACAAACAGATCATCAATCCTGTGCAGGCTGAACAAGTTTTTGTTATTGTGATTCTTCACATTGCATGTTGTAGGTCTGAACAGTTTAGAATGCTATGAAACACCTGGAAATAAGATACATCCTAAAGAGGTTTGTAGTGACAAAGAACTCATTAGATTGAACTAGGAAAAAAATATCCTCAGATCTAACTGATTGACACAAGGAAGACTGTTATTTTTGCCTAAGGTTAGGCCCAAGTTCTCTGAGGTGGACAGCTATGAGAAATGAGAGAGATTAACAACTCCCTTTAGGAGCTAGGTTATCTTTAGGGTTCAGGTTATCTCTAAATGAAAAATCAGAGAAGGAAGTAGGAAGTAGATGGCACATGATGAAATTACATGGCACCATCTTTACAAGCAACTTGTTCTTTTGCAAGCTTGAACAATCAAGACAAAGGCTGAAGTTGGCCAAGTCACAAGTCAGTATTAAATGTGGACAATGAGGTTCTCTTGATGTCCTATTAAATTCCACACAGACAATAGGGCTGGATCGCTCCCTCCCTCTCTCTCCCTCCTTCACGCTGTCCCTTCTACCTCTCTCCCCCTCCCCCTTTCACTATATAGCCCATCATCTATCAATATTTTTAGTTTGTATATGTCACAGGAATGACACCAAAGACAAAATACATATTAAAATATCAACCTATGTCTCACACTTGTAATCCTAACTACTTAGGAAGCTTAGATCATGGTTTGAAGCCAGCCTGGGCAGGAAAGTCTGCTCAGTAATAATAAACTACTCAGTAACATCTGGAAGTGGCCCTGTGGCTCAAGTGGTATAGTGTTAGCCTTGAGCAAGAGAAACTCAGGGACAGTGTCCAGAGTTCAAGCCCCAGGACTAGGGAAAAATAAAAGATAGCAACCTCAGTCTCACTGAAACAAATTACAGCAACTATAGAAATGGAGGTGAAAGAAGAAAACAGGGTTCTAGAAAAGAAGTTTATTGTACTTTTAAGAGATAAGAGCTGGAATACCATGTAGTCTTTGAAAATTTTGGGGCTCTCAGGTAAAGGGATGCTCCTGTAATAGTCACCAAAGTGTTAATGACAGGTGATAATATTTAATAGGATTTAATTATCTTCTGTTCTCTTCTTTATATTATTTTTTGCAACATGCTATGTATTCTTCTTCTTCCTTTTTTTTTTTTGTTGGTCATGGAGCTTGCTCTGGGCCTGGGTGCTGTCCCTGCACTCTTCAGCTCAAGGTGAGCGCTCTACCTCTTGAGCCACAGCGCCATTTCTGGTTTTCTAGTGGTTTATTGGAGATCACAGTCTCATGGACTTTTCTGCTGGCTTTGAACCGTGATCCTCAGATCTCAACCTCCTGAGTAGCTAGGATTACAGGTGGAAGCCATTGGCGCCTGCCACTATGTATTCTTTTAAAAGGTGCCAGGGGCTTATGCCTGTAATCCTTGCCACTCAAAAGACTGAGATCTGAGGATCATGGTTCAAAAGCCAGCCCACACAAGGGACTCCAAGAAATTCTTATCTCCAATAAACTACCTCTGCCCCAAGAAAGGCCTTGAGCAAAAGAAGTTCAGAGACAGCGCCTAAGCCCTGTGTTTAAGCCCCAGGATCAGCACACACATGTACCTGCCTCCTCCCCCCAAAATGAACATGCATAAAAAGGTATTTTAATTCTATAAAATAAAACTAAGTTCCATTCTTGGTATATCAGCATTTTCATGCTTGAAACAGACCCCTTAGGAGTATCCATCACTGTGTTTCATTTCACAGAGCTCATGCAAGAGAGAATTTGATGATTTCAACTGGCCTCAGGTGTTTCTCTGGAGGAAGGAAATGTCCTTATATTCCTGAGAATCCCAAGGTTATTGTAAGGCCCTGAGACCATTGATGCCTAGAGAACAAAGAAAGTCTGCTCTTCTTGGGAAGAATTTGCCATCAGCCATGATAGGAGCAAAGAAAGGAGAGAAGAGACAGTAAGAAGTATGAAATTGGACAGGAAAGGACCATAATTGGAATTCAGAGGTGAGGTGACTCAGAAGTTTAGAAAGCATGCATGTGCCATACTTTACATGCTTTGGTGGCACCCCTGACATTACAAGAGGTGATGTGCATTCTGGTCACAAATGCCTTGGGTGAGTGCTGGGGGATTTGTTGGGATGGAGAAGTCAAGTTTCACACTTGAGTCCCTGTCCTGGGGAGTGGAGGGTGCATGTGTAGACTAAAGGAGTAATTTTTTTTTACCTGGAAATGTTTAATGGAAACAGGAAATTGATATAGGAGTGAAATGAGTACCTTACTTCATTCCATCCTTAGAGTTTTGAAGGACTATTGGAAAGGGTGTTAGATCTCCACAGGCATATAGCAGAGTTCTGCGTGGGTAACAGTCAGATCTTAAGGGTCCAGATGCTTCTAGTTCACATCTGGATGATACAGAGGGAAAGGTGAAGCATGATTCTGTTTCATGCACACTGCTGTGCAGTGGCAGCAGTGGGGCAGAACCTCATGGTGGCTAAGGAAGTTTGACTAGCTCCATTTTAGGGTGACACACCTTGATGTTTGATTGGAGTCAACATACACATATTTGTGGTAATTTATTTTTGAATGATTCTAGACTCCGGGAAAATTGACAAAGTGTGAAGAACTCTTAGAGATCTGTCACCCAGCATCTTGAATTTACTGCACTTTCTTTAACTCTTCTCTTCTCTTCTCTTCTCTCCTCTCCTCTTCTCTTCTCTTCTCCTCTCTCTCTCCTCTCCCTCTCCCACTCCCTCTCCCTCTCCTCTCTTCTCCCTCTCCCTCTCCCCTCCTCTCCCTGTCCTCTCCCTGTCCTCTCCCTCTCCCTCTCCTTTCCTCTCCATCTCCTCTCCCCTCCTCTCCCTGTCCTCTCCCTGTCCTCTCCCTCTCCCTCTCCTTTCCTCTCCATCTCCTCTCCTCTCCCTGTCCTCTCCTCCCCCTCTCTCTCCTCTCCTCTCCCTCTTCCTCCCCTCTCCCTCTCCCTGTCCTCTCCTCTCTCTCTCCTCTCTCTCCTTCTCCCTCTCCTCTCCTCTCCTCTCCTCTTTTCTCCTCTCATCTCCCTCTTCCTCCCCTCTCCCTCTCCCTCTCCCGGTCCTCACCTTTCCCTCTCCCTCTCCTTTCCCTCTCCCTCTCTTCCCCTCTCCCTCTCCCCACCCTCTCCCTCTCTTCTTCCTCTCCTCTCCCTCTCCCTCTTTCTCTCCCTCTCCTCTCTTCTCCTCTCCTCATCCTCTCCCTCTTCTCCTCCTCTCCCTCTCCTCCTCCTCTCCCTCTCCTCTCCTCTTCTTCCCTCTCCTTTCTTTCCCTTTGTTTCTTTTATGTAGCCAGGCTAGAAGCCTATTACCTCACTCAGATTGGTCTTAAACTTACAAGCCTTCTGTGCCCTGAGTGCTGGGGTTACAGTTATATGCCACAATTCCAAGGCTTCTTTAATTTTTAATATATATATATATATGTATATATGTGAGCTGGACAATGTGTGTGTGTGTGTGTGTGTGTGTGTGTGTGTGTGTGTGTGTGTTCTAAGAACAATGGAGTAATCGAATCTCAGACTACTGAGTGGCTAAGATTACAGGTGTGAGTCACCAGCACCCAGTAACATTGTTGTTTTTATAATATGGCTGTGTCAAGTTCTGACCAACAGTTCTGAACTTTCAAGCTGAGTAGAAGTCACATCTGTGGCCACTTTGATCCTTCTTGTTCACATGTTTCTAAGCATCCAAGTACGAACAATCTGAATGACTAAAAATACATCCTATTCCAGTAGACTCAGATTGCCATAATTACCCAAACAGGAAGCAACTCATTAGAAATGGAATATAGGGTATCCATATATTATTGATTTATTTCTTTGGGGAAAGAGTAGAGCTTGGCACCAGAGAAGAAAATAGGAATGGGGAACTGGACATTTTGGGTAAATCTGATGCGTCCAAATTATAAAAGGATATGATGATTGAGACTACTCAACAAGAAGCCATTCCATTCTCAACAGAGTGGCATATGGATGCCCAGAAAATCATATGCTGTCTCATAAAACTCAATCAATGAGCAACAGCACAAGATAATTTCATACAGAAGGCAAACAAGCCACGTTATTTAGATGAATAAAGTAAATATGATTTCGCTGGCAGAGTGGAAGGCCTGACTGCTCCTTTAAACAGATGTCTTTCATACAGTAGAGGAGCCTAATTACTTATGGATGTCTTCGGCTCTTTTGTCTATAGGAGGAGGCCAGCAGAGATTCTTTGTAAAGTATTATTCAGCTTCAGCTAATTAGGGTGTTTTACAAGGGGAACATGTAGACTAGAGACCAATTGCTGAGTTTTTCACACTTTAACTCATAAAGAAGGCATTTATAGAGGCTGATGGGTACATCTGCTGTGGTGAAGTCTTGTCAACTAGCTTATGGAGCTAATAATGTACTTTTCTTTGCACATAAACTTAAGTATATCACCTTTTTGTCTGTAGAACCCATCCCTTCCAAGATGTCACATCTCCATAGGGCTCAATAAAAACATGTTAATAAAATAAGAACATAGAGATGGATGTTCCTACAAAAATCAGTCCACTTGTTAGGGGCTATGTGTAAGGAAAATCAGAAGACAGTGGAAAGTCATTGGTCCAGCACCAGGGACACCTAGCTTGAGTCCACCTTCCTGAGTTCTTAGCTATTCCTAAGCATTTGTTTAGGATAACATGTAACCCTCTCTGTGATTCTAAGATCAAGACTTCCCTCTCCAAGAACATAGCATTTATGAAATGGTGTGGGTTATCCATGATTATCCTTTATTCTAGTACTGAGCTACTAGTCTGCCTGGGATTCAAACTATGATTTATCTCAAAGAACTAAACCACTGGCTTATATCAGGTAGTAGGTATTTGAGTCTCAGACTCTCAGCCTTAATCACATGCCCTTTCTTTCAAGTCTCAGAAAAAATTCCATGTATGTTCTCAAAAAGGAAAAATTTGAAACAAACATTATTATCATTATCGTTTGGATCATCAGGGATTCATCTACCTATTAAGTTGGCTTAGACTATAGAGATAAACTCATTCCTTTCAGGTTAGCTTCCAAGTTAGGGGATCTACTTTACTTCATATATATATATATATATATATATATATATATATATATGTATACACACACACACACACACACACACACACACACATATATATGTTGGGGACACAATAGGATGCATTTACTTACTTTGTTCTTAACTGGACTAAGTTCTTGGGCAGAACTGACTGTATCAACTAGCCCTTCCTTGAGACTTGCAGGACAATAATTAATCAAGCATTTTTACATTGAGGTCATCAGTCAGTGGCAATGGGATATCAAAGATAAATAATCTGACATCCTCTTAACATTATCGGCTATAAAGGATAATAGTTTCGGCTGCCAGCACCTGATCCATTCCATAGGACAAGGGGACCAGGCTGAGATTTAGGTCTCCCAACTCTGTTCTCCAGCTCTGTTAGTATCTTAGGATTTTTTATACATGTCCATTGTATTACATTTTTTCTCTATGTACTAGTGCAATACAAACTCCTCATCCTGGTGTGGCTGATCTCCCATGAGCCAGTACCATATCTATTCTCTTGGTAGTTAGCCAGACAAAACTATTTCCAGTTTTTCTAAAATCCCTAGTCACTATGTTGTGCTCTGTGTTTTCCTCTGTGCACATTTTTCCTTTAAACCTATTGAGATGATAAACCTCAGTGTGGATTCATCTGACCTTAATGTTGCCTGCTTTGTGAGGCCTTCCCTTCTGCTGACAGCCATCACCCTACCTGTTCTACACTGTAAGTCAATCACAGCAAAGACCTCCCATTCATCAGTGATTCTTTGAAGTCAAGATCTGTATTTTATCTAAGTTTGCTGTAGTAGATGGTGTTGATACCTTGTTTGTATTCCCTTGGCCCACCCTGGAGATCACCCATAGTCATCACTTGTACCTGCCAATATTGTTCATGCATCTCTCTGCCTTCGCACACTGTCTGGCTATAGATTCTGAAATGATTTCTTGGGAGCATGTAGGAATGCCAGAGAGTTGATGTTCCCCAGGAGCGGCTCTCCACCAAAGTGAAATGGCAATGGATGCTTACATTTCCCAACTCCCTTACCTTTTCAACGGGACAATTTAGAAATCCTGTAACCATTGGAAAGGCCTGGAGGAGAATGCTACAGTAATGATTTTCATTTTGATAATGTCTCTGAATCCATTGGCTTTGTTAGTCCCTTACCACACTAACTCTGAGATTAACTATATAGCTTGCTTTAGCCAGTGGGATTTAGTAACTGTGATACAAGCAAATCATAAATGTTTTCACCCTGAAGTTTGCTCTCTTTTGGCAACTTTCTCAGACCAACGAATTGAATGTTGCCTACTTGTTCCTAAATCAGTGTCGGTAACTGACCCCTTAATTGCTTATTGAAAGTTCTCAGTACATGTTTGTTCATGAACTAAATATTCTGCATCTACACTTCCTCTGCTATAACTGAGGATTGTTATAGACAATGAAAATATTCATTGTCTAGGGTTCAAAGCTTCTATAGTACTTCTTTGGATCTTTTATTTGTTTTAGTTAATGGTCAAGAGGATTTGCTTTTGACTTCAACTACTGGCCCCTAATTTTGGCTTATGCAACTTTCCAATCCCTTCAGCCTGATTCTGAGCCTCTCTTCTTCTATAGTTCTGCTCATAGACTTCAATAAATCATAAATGGATTCTTTCTCATCCTTCTCCCCAAATCTTGAATTCTTTAGGCTCTGTCTGGGTCTCTTGTTAAATGACAGTACGTAGGAACAGACAGAAGTAACTAACTAGAGTTAACTCTTGGATGTCTGTTGTCTCCTTTAAACTCTCTTCAACTGCTTTTAAAAAGAATGATAGGTTCCTGCTGGGTGCTGGTGGCTCATTTCTGTAACCCTAGCTACTCAGGAGGCTGAGCTCTGAAAATCACAATTTGAAACCAAGCCAGGAAGGAAACTCCCATGAAATGCTTAGCTCCAATTAACCACTAAAAAGCCAGAAGTGGGTCATTCTCACACACAGAACAGCTCAAGGAACCTCCCTTATTACCCAGCAATTCCATTCCTGGGTATTTATCCAATAGCACATACAAGGCCACACTAAAGCTATCAGTACAACCTTGTTCATTATTTACCACATCCAAAATATGCTCTAGGATAACATGCAACCCTCTCTGTGATTCTAAGATCAAGACTTCCCTTCCCAAGAGCATAACATTACAGAATTGAGTGGGTTATCCATGATTATCCTTTATTCTAGTACTGAGATATGGAATCAACCCAGATGGACCCTCAGTGGACAAATGGATAAAAAATGTGGTTTATATACACAGTGGAATTCTATGCTTCCATCAGAAAGAATGGCATTGAGCCATTCATAAGGAAATGAAAAGACTTCGAAAACATTATGTTAAGACTCAAGGAAACGGGGCTGGGAAGGTGGCTCAGTGGTAGAGCACTTGCCTTGCATGCTCGAGGCCCTGGGTTCGATTCCTCAGCACCACATAAGCAAAAAAAAAGAAAAAAAGCCAGAAGTGGCACTGTGGCTCAAGTGGTAGAGCGCTAGCCTTGAGCTGAAGAGCTGAGGGATAGCGCCCAGGCCAAGTTTAGGCCCCACAACTGGACCCCCCCAAAAAAAAGACTCAAGGAAACATAGGTTGCATGGGTACCCTCATTTGTAGTAATTGAATGTGCTTATAAATTTACAAGTAAACACAATAGGTGTTAAAAGACAAAAATTACACTTGGACATGATAAATTAAACAGGACTCTAAACATGCAGTGAGATCAAAAGAAGATATTCTTAGGAGAGGATCACAAAGGCTCAATAGCTATTTGCATATGATCATGTAAGATTATGTTTATCAAAATGAACTCCAATAAAGGGAAGCAAGAGGTTTTTTTGTGTGTGTGTCAGTCGTGGGGCTTGAACTCGGGGCTTGAGCACTGTCCCACAGCTCTTCAGCTCAAGGCTAGCGCTCTACCACTTGAGCTATAGCGCCACTTCCAGTTTTCTGGTGGTTTACTGTAGATAAGAGTTTCACGGACTTTCCTGCCTGGGCTGGCCTAAACAAGAGGTTTTTTGTATTTTGTTCTTGTTTGTGTGTGTGTGTCTCTGTGTGTGTGTGTGTTTCTTTTGTCATTTTTTGATTTTTGAACCTCTTTGTCATGTATATGATTTTATCTGTTTTGAGGAGGGTAAGGAAGAGCACAGAGATGGTGGGACAAAGGGTGAACAAATAACAGTGATACTCACTGATATTATGTTAAAAATGAACTATACAACTTTTGGGGGTGGGGCTTGAGAGGGAAAAAACTAGGGGAAAATTAGAGAAGAGGTGACACTGTTCAAAAAGAAATGTACCCATTACCTGATTTATGTAACTGTAACCACTCTGTACTGTAAAAAATAAATAAATAAATATTTTTTTGGGGGTGGGGGTCTGGTCATGAGGCCTGAACTCTGGGCCTGGGTGCTGTCCCTCAGCTCTTCAGCTCAAGGCTAGCACTCTACCACTTGAGCCACAGCACCACTTCCGGCTTTTTTCTTTTTGCTTACATGGTGCTGAGAATCGAACTTAGGGCCTCATGCATGCAAGGCAAGCGCTCTACTACTGAGTCACTTTCCCAGCCCAATAAATAAATTTTAAACAATAAAATTTTTTTAAAAGTCAGGACCAGACTGAGTTCAAGCTTCAGGACTGGCATAACACAAATGTGAGTGGTAGGTTCCTAATAAAATCAAACTTATTTTTTCTTGAACAAGCTAAGGTCAAAGAAAGACAGGATTTGTGAATCACTTTATTCTCCCCTGTTGATTCTTTAATTAACAATTAAGTCACAAAAGGTTAGGCTATTAAGAGCAATGAATTAATGGGTGCCACTTAACAGAGACATAGAATCAGATATTCAAATAACCTCATATAGTATGCTTGGAATTTCTTACTGAACTGATTCATGACACAGCTATTCATCCTACATTGGGTACAGAGTGACAATGCTAAATTTTTAGATTGATTCTGATCCTTTGCTCAGTGGCTACTGAATGCACAACACTCTGCTAGGCACTAAGGGGGTAGTCAAGAAAATATTAATTCCTACTCTTTGTTTTACCTTGTATAAATCCAGTAGGTTGTTGTTTGTATGGAATTAGTGGGCAGCTTTACTTAGAAAACTGGAATTAGCATCATCTTATATGGTCATATGTACATAGCTTTTCTGTTTGTCCTAGACATATACTAGATATTGCAAATAAGGGAAACCATGGGACCTATGTTTCTTTGGGCCTGGCTTACTTCACTTAATATAATATTTTGTATGTTTTTTATTGTAAAAATACTGTACAGAGGGGTTACAGTTACATAAGCAAGTTAATGAGTACATTTCCTATCAAGTATTGTTGCCTCCTCTTTTGTTTTTCCCCTACCATCCCTTCCCTCCCACCTCCACAACTACCCTCCCCCGCCCCCGCCCCCGCCCGCGTGAAGTTGTAAAGTTCGTTTTTTCCAAGTCTTTCCATTACCTAACAAATGAGGCAGTGCCACTCTTTCTGATGGAGGCATAGAATCCCTGTGTGTGTATGTGTATGTATATATACATACATATATATATATATATGTATAATGTATATATATGTATATACATACCCTATTTTCTTGATCCATTCATCTACTGAGGGGCATCTGGGTTAGTTCCATATCTTAGCTATGGTAAATAATGCTGCGATAAACATAATTGTGCTGGTATAGCCTTGTTTGTGATCATTTGTATAAATGCCCAAAAGTGGGATTGTTGGGTTTTAGGGGAGCTCTATGTGTTGTCTTTTGAGGAACTTCTATATTGCTTTCCAAAGTGGATGAATAAGTTTACACTCCTACCAACAATGCAGTAGGGTTCCCTTTTGGCCACAACCACTCCTATGACCATATAAGATGGTGCTAAGTGAATTTAACCCCAAGATAGGGACACATGTGGTTTTATCTTTCTTGCTGTTGTTTTAATGTATATTTATAATGTACTATGTGATTTTTGCTTCTTTTGTATGTTCTTCCCCAATGGTATAACTCCTGTTTTTACTATATTTGATTCCAGTGCCTTACATGTTGTATATACATTTTTCTAATTTGAGGAGGGGAAGGGAAATAACAAAATGCTGAAATAAGGATACAGGTTGACCCAGTGTAACAATGAGATATACAAGATACTATCTTGAAGATGAACTTTACAACTTTGGGGATGGGAGTGGGGGGAGGGAAGAGTTGGGGAGGTGGGAAGGGAAGGGATGGTAGAGGAAAAAAAAGGAGGGGGTAACAATGCTGGATAGGAAATGTACTTATTACCTTACTCACGTAACTGCAACCCCTCTGTACAGTATTTTTTACAATAAAATATATATGAAAGAAAACTGGAATTAATAAATACTCTAGGAGTTAATGGTGAGTGACAGACCAGATAAATCTGACGAGTCAATGTAGTAAGAATGAGTTGGTGTTTGAGGTTCATCCATCACGGGCTTATTATGTGGTTCACTTCACTGCACATCCAGTTTGAAAACCTGGTTAGATAGTACCAACTCACATGATCAAGTGGGGTTTCAAATGTTCCTTGTCAGTGTGAAGAGTGTAAACACTCAGATTCCTCAAGTATAAGACAAAGGGTTAACCCAATGTCTTTTTAATATTTCTTCCTGCTTTGACAAGCTGTAATTCTATCATTGTAATTATTATTTGCAAAAAATGTAAATGACTCTGGATAAACCAATTTGATTAATGAGTGATGTCACAATATTTTGGTATGGTAACAATCTCCAAGTGGTCTGACAAGTGTTTAGAAATCATTATGCATAAAAATCTTTCCACACATCAAGTTACGATGACACCCTTTGCAACCACATTTCTTGAGGGAATCATTGACATTTGATACCTCCACTCACTCCCTTCCAAAACCAGGCTTCCTTTTTGAGGCAGATGATATTGCTTTTCTTCTCAGATACCCCCAAGACTTTATCATTTAGTGCTGCACACCTATCTCTATATTGCTATGAAATTTTTTCCTGGACAGTTATATTCTACCCTATATGAGTTATGGCAGGCCAAAATGCTGGAGAGTTAACCCCGGGCTAGAGTAACTGTCAACCATTAATACATGTCTGGATGCAACAGGAATATAAATGCCCTTGGGCAGGATGACATTGAGGCAAATGTGCTGTAACAGCTTCCATTTTCTCTGTTGGACAGAGCTCCAGTTATCATCAGTGTCAACCTGTTCTACAATGCACATTTTGTGCTTACTTTCCTTTCCCCTAATTGATCGACCACTGTCAACATTTTTAGAATCACTCGTAGCATGAACTTTCATTTAAATCCTCATCTCATGGCCAACTCCTGAAGTCCCACACTAACATACTTCTCTTCTACCAGAGTTCTAAGATGACTCCTCCAATTTCAACAATGACTTTCTTTCTAAAACCTGTAGTCATAGTTGTTCCTTATTTGTTTCTTTCCTTTCCTCTGTCCCTTCCCTCTATCACTCCCCTCCCTCCCTTTCTTCTTCTCTTTCCCACACTTCTTTCTTTGTTCTTCATTCCTTCATTTGTTCTTTCATTCTTCCCTTCTCTCTTCTTTCTCTCCCTCCTTCCCTTCCTCCCTCCCTTCCTTCTCCCTTCCTTCCTTCCTTCCTCCCTCCCTCCTCCCTCCCTTCTTTCTTTCTTCCTTCCTTCCTTCCTTTCTCAGCTGGCACAGTTGATTTTCCTACATTTCAATAGTTTGAGTTCTGGCTCTTTCGTCCGTTATCCCAAGACCTCTTAGGTTTTTTCTTAAGATTTCTTCTGTACATTTCTCTTCACAGTTTCCTTAGCAATGCTATTTGTGTGTGTGGTATGAATGATGTGTATAGGAATGAGTCTTCTCACCGTGGATTTTTCAGTTTTTTGACCACCTTTGCTTCTTTCATGTTGATGATCCACTCTCATGGACCTTTCTTCTTACACTTTTTGATGTAATTGTGACCCTAGGTGGATGTTATCACCACACTTTGACTGGTACCTACACACAGGACTTTGGTGGTTCACTTTTCTCCCTTCAGACAGATGTAATAGCCTTCATGCAGAGGCTAGTCCCTTGGTTTTTCTAAGAAAGCCAATAAATGAATGACAATGAAACAATCCTTTACCAGACCACAGAAGTTCTAATAAAAGATTTTGTAAGGAAATAAAAAGCAATTTTAAGATAGAATGAATGCAAGAAATATTATAAATTATGGCTAAAATTAGAAATTTAATATTTATTTGTCACATCATGTGACAAGGATATACCTAATCAAAACTGAGGATTCTAAGAGAGAAGATGAAGAAGACTGTTACGATGTTAAATTTTCTACTTTGCAAATCAGAATCCATATATTGCTAAATTTGAAGCACACAATTAAATATATAATTATTTGTCCTTCTAACATTTATATTTAAATTACATTATCAGAAATTTCTAAATAGTGCACATAATATATTATTTGGAAATAACTATATGACAAAATTTGTTTGAAGTTTTACAATTTCTTTGTGTGTGTGTGTGGTAACCAGGGTTTAAACTCATAGCTTTGCAATTTGCTAGGCAGGTGTTCTACAACAGAAGCTATGTTCTCAGCACTGAACTTAAATAATTTCTTTAGTTTTCCATTCAATTCTTCTATTTACAGTTAGATTCTATAATAATGTTATACATATATGTGCATATTTACATATATATTTATTTTAATAGGTTTTTTATTGTGAAAATACCATACAGAGGGGTTACAATTACATGAGCAAGGTAATGATTACATTTTTTATCAGGCATTGCTGCCTCCTTTGTTTTTCCCCTACCATCCCTGTCCTACCATCTCCATGACTACACTCCCTCCCCCAAAGTTGTAAAGTAAATTCTATAATAATTTAATTAAATAATTTAGAACTGCAAATAGAATGTTTAATGTGATTACATTTCTACAAAACAATTTGCTTATATCTACATATTCATACCGAAATATTTTAATAAAACTTTCTTATAATGGTAATGGTTATTTCTGAGTAATGAGATTGGGATTATTTTAAATGCTTTTTTTCCCAGGCTATTTTATATCACTTGGTACTTTAAAAAATAATGAGATGAGGAAAAGAAATGGATATTTATGGAAATTAATGTCACATTTAAAATTATAAATGAAGAGCAACCTGACGATCTTAAAGTTTTCTTTCTGTTCTTGTCCTTTCTACCAATATCCTGTAAAATTGTCAGGCCTCAAAAAAAACTCAAACAGTTTCCCAAACTGTTTTGCTCTAGACCAAAAAAGGAAGAGTTTGTGTCATTATTCCACCTACAATGTAAGAGTTTGCTATAGTCAATTATATTCATAACATTTCAGAACATCTCAACATACCCAAAAAGATGGGGTCAAGTTAACATTACAGGTAACAAGAACTTTTCAATGCAGTTTTATTCTTTTTATGTATGTCTCACCTATTAATATATAGACAGCAGTGTTATCTCAACTTCTTCACTCCCTGACCATTTTCATTGTTATAATAGACTTTACAACAAATATAACTCAATAAAAGAAATAAAAATGCAAATCCTGTTTGTACAGTCTAGTACAAATTCAATACAGGATTTCTATGCAAAATGATGGATCTGAGCTCAATGTTAAAACAAAATTCCTACTCTATCAGAAGGAAAAAATCTAAGCTTTAGATTTTATATTTTGTTCTTAAAGTATGACTTTGAGTAGTCACAGCTGACTATGTAATTATTGCAAACTGGAAGCATCTCTTCTTGCTATGGTACAACATGATCTACAGACAAGAGGACTTTTTGAAATAGAAGTTGATTTCTAGGTATTCACTCAGTTGGCAAAAAGAAGGTTGAACCCCCTCTACTCTTTTTTATGTGGTCATGGATTAACTAGACTTTATTATCTATGCTCAGAGTTTCTCTGTACTGCTATAGGTGATATCTGAGTTTGGGATTTTAGGGAATTACACAAGTATGTCAGGCACACACTGGCTGGCTGCCACTTGCTTCTACTTCCTGGCTGAACTCTGTCCACAGAGAAATAGATCATACAGGGATGTTTTTTCAAAGCACAGTTATTCTAGCACATTCCACTTGAGTACCATCTTGATTCAACTGCATTCATCAATGAAGAAACATATTTTAAAAAAACCCACCTCTAATGAACAGATATATTGGCTCCTAGTTGGGGGGGGCATAGATTTGAAAGAGTTTTATATTTATTTTGGAGAAGACAAATTTTTTAAGAAAACTTGGACAGTTGATTGACACCATGAGATAAAAACACAAGAGCTCTCACAAGGCTTTGAAAGATTGTTTTTGTTGTGGTTTGGCTTGGCTTTGCTGCCAGGCTTATAGCATCCCTCCAGCAATGTAAGAATAGGGATGTTTATTGACAGCATATTAGTTTGGGTGATGCTGGCTGCTGCAGATAACCATCCTCCCTCCCAAATCTCAGAGCCTTAATGGAATAGCAGCTTATTTCTCACGACAGAAGGTCTTCTAAGCCAGAAGCCAGGGATCTAGATGTCTTTCATTTTATGACTGCTGGCTTTTTTTTTTGCATTTAGCTTCCAAAGTTGCTGTTCTCAAGCCCCAGAAGGAAGAAGAGCAGGGAGCAATCAGTTTGTAGGGAAGGATTTTACATTGGGCATGGGAGAAGAATATCATTCTATTTACATAAGCTAGAGTTGGCACATAGTCACAGTGACCTACAAAGCAGGTCAAGAAATGTGGGCTTACTGTGGCTCAAGTTCAAGGGGAAATGAGAATGGTGACTAGGGTTCAGAAACCATCATATGTTTTGTGTGCTAGGATATGGGGCTAGAAAGCTATCAAGAGTCTGCTGTGACCTATATTGGCTCTCTCGTGGCAACTATATTCTTCTCTCTGTATCAAACAGCCAGTCAAATCTTCTAAGGAAGCTATAATTTTCGATAGCAACAACAAATATGTTGTAAAATGAATTAAGTTCGGCCGGGCGCCGGTGGCGTACGCCTGTAATCTTAGCTACTCAGGAGGCTGAGATCTAAGGATCACGGTTCAAAGCCAGCCCGGGCAGGAAAGTCTGTGAGACTCTTATCTCCAATAAATCACTAGAAAACTGGAAGTGGTGCTGTGGCTTAAGCGGTAGAGCACTTGCCTTGAGCTGAAGAGCACAGGGGCAGCGCCCAAGCCCAGAGTTCAAGCCCCACGACCGACAAAAAAATAATAATAATTAAATTCATAATGATTGGAACCAGGTCATTTCATAGGCCATGGTTAGCCCATGGATGGGTTGTCACTAGGATGGAGTCTATTCCACACAAAATTCATTTGCTACTTCTGCAAATACACAATCCATGATTGCTCCTTGAATAATTAAAGTTTTATTAGGCCACCACATTGATATTTTTACCACTACAAACAATAGCTATCTTATTCTTTGCACCCAGCCCTATGCTCAGATCCCTACGTATATTCCTATTTATTTAGGACTGTGTTGGAATTTAAACACAGGACTTCATGTTTGCTAGCTGGCACTGCACTCTGAGCCATACCTCCAGCCCTGTTTTTCACTGGTTATTTATGTATTTATTTTTGCCAGTCCTGGGGCTTGAATTCAGGACGTGAGCACTATCCCTGAACCTGTTTCTGCTCAAGGCTAGCACTCTACCACTGGAGCCACAGCACCACTTCCAGCTTTTTCTAAGTAGTTTATTGGAGATAATAGTCTCACAAACTTCTTTCCCTGGGCTAGTTTCTATGATCCTCAGATCTCAGCCTCCTGAGTAGCTAGGATTACAGGCAAGAGCCACCAGCTCCTGGCTCACTGGTTATTTATTTTTAGGGTGTGATTTCTTGTGCCACAGTCTACCAACTTTCAGGGCTTCTGTCACCACAGGGATGACACATGTACACTACTGTGTCTACCTTTCTTTCTGTGGAAACAGTCTCATGGAGTTTTCTGCCTGGGATGACCTCAAACTACAATCCTCCTGTTTTCAGCCGCACAATTAGTTAGGACTACAGGTCTAAACCAACAAAACTTCACTGTACATTTTTTTCATGCTATTAAAACCAATTGAGACAGGGTCTCCCTCTCTTTTCCAGACTGCCCTGAAACTCCTTGGCTCAAATGATTCTCATACCTCTGCCTCCCAAGTGCAGTCATGTCTGCAAGCACCATATTACACTAACCATCTTCTAAAGATAGTGTCTTGTACATCTCATTGTTACAATGGGTTAACCTGTATCCCTATTTAAGCATTTTTGTTTGTTTCCCTTCCCCTCCCCAAATTAGAAAAGTATGTATACAAGATGCAGGGCACCAGAATCAAATACAGTGAAAACAGGGGTTATACCGTGGGGGAGGAACATACAAAGAAACAAAAAGAATCACATAGTACATTATAAATATTTTAAAAACAATAGCAAGAAAGAAAAAAACCACTTGTGTCCCTATCTTGGGGTTCATTTCACTTAACATCATCTTATATGGTCATATGTACACAGCTTTTGACTTTTCCTGCTTGTCCTAAACTTATACTAGTTATTGCCAATAAGAGAAACCATGGGACCTACGTTTCTTTCGGTCTGCCTTACTTCACTTAGTATAATTTGTTTTCCAAGTCTTTCCGTTTTCTAATAAATGGGGCGATGTCAATTTTTCTGATGGAGGCATAGAATTCCATTGTATGTATGTATGTATGTATGTGTATGTGTGTATATATATATATATACACACATTCATCCATTCATCTACTGATGGGCATCTTAGCTATAGAGAATAATGCTGGATAAACATAGTTGTGCTGGTAGCTTTAGTATGGTCTTGTTTGTGATCACTTGGGTAAATACCCAGAAGTGGGTCATAAGGGAACTCTATGTGGAGTCTTTTGAGGAACCTCCATACTGCTTTCCAGAGCGGTTGAACAAGTTTACACTCCCACCAACAATGCTGTAGGGTTCCCTTTTGGCCACTTCCCTTCCAGCATTTGTTGTTTAATTAGAGTTCTTGATTATAGCCATTCTAACTGGGGTGAGTTGGAATCTCAATGCTGTTTTGATTTGCATTTCTTTTATGGCTAGAGAGGTTGAACATTTCTGCATGTGTCTATTGGCAATTCTTATTTCCTCTTCAGAGAAGTTTCTTTTTAAGTCTTTAGCCCACTTATTTGTTGGGCAGTTGTTTCCTTGAAGATTTGTTGTTGGGGGATTTCATTTTTTGAGTTCTAAGTATATTTTACATATGAGGCCCTTGTCTATTGCATGGTTAGTGAAAATCTTCTCCAAATCTGTGGGCTTTCTATTGATTTTGCTAGCTATGTCCTTTGCCATGCAGAAGCTCTGCAGATTCATGCAATCCCATTTTTCCAACCTTTCTTTGATTTGTTGTGTTTCTGGGCCTTTATTAAGAAATTTTTGGCCTGTGCCAAGGAGCCCTAGAGTTTCTCCCATTCCTTCCTGTAATATTTTCAAGTTGTCTGCTTTTACTTTGATCCATTTGGAGTTGATTCTGGTGCAGGGTGATATATAAGAATCTAACTTTAGTTTTCTACACTATTTACTGAAGAGGTTGTCTTTCTTCCATTCTACATTTTTAGCTCTCTTGTCAAAGATTAGGTGGCTATAGGTCTGTGGGTTCATTTCTGGGTCTTTGGTTCTATTCCATTAGTCTTTCATAGCTAAGATATGGAACCAACCCAGATGCCCCTCAGTAGATGAATGGATCAAGAAAATGTGGTATATATACACAATGGAATTCTATGCCTCCAT
>NW_012267315.1:8598206-8602375 GCF_000151885.1 Dipodomys ordii
GTATATATACACAATGGAATTCTATGCCTCCATCAGAAAGAATGACATTGCCCCATTTGTTAGGAAATGGAAAGGCTTGGAAAAAATCATATTAAATGAAGTAAGCCAGGCCCAAAGAAACATAGGTCCCATGGTTTCCCTTATTTGCCTAGTTGTGCTGGTAGCTTTAGTATAGCCTTGCAACTATTCTCCCTTATTTGCCTAGTCTGTGGGATTTCTATTGATCTTGCTAGCTATGTCCTTTGCCATGCAGAAGCTCTGCAATTTCCTGCAATCCCAGTTGTCCAACTTTTCTTTGATTTGTTGGGTTTCTGGGTTGTTATTAAGAAAACTACCCAAAGGAGCAAGAGATGGTGTTGGATTCTGGTAATACTGTTTCTTGACTTGTGTTCTTGTGATACAAGTATGTTTATTTTGTGAAAATAGTACATTATTTTTAGAATTTAAAATATTCTCATACACATAATGATGGTCATATGATTTTTTACCTTGTAAGCATCCCAACTTTAATCTCTTGTGGGTAATAAAAGGCAAAACAGATGGCTGGAAATCACTAGCTCACATCTACAATCCTAGCTACACAAGAAAGCTGATACCCAGTGGATAGAAGTTCCAGGCCACCTTCAGCAGAACAATTCACTAGATTCTGTCTCCAAAATAAACATCAAAAAGCAAAGCTGACAGCATGGCTAAGATGGTAGAGCATCAATTGAACATAAAAGCTAAGCAATAACAAGGCCCCAAGTTCAAACCCTAGTACCACAATCAAAGTAGACCACAATAGAATAAAAACACCTAGTCAGTTTTTCTTTAACATTCATTCTTGATTTTTTAATTTTAATTTTTAACTAATTAATTAATTAATTAATTTGTCTGGGACTTGAACTCAGGGCCTGGGCCCTGTTCCTGAGCTTTTCTGCTCAAGGCTAGCATTCTACCACTTTGAGCACCACTTCTAGTCTTCTGGTGGTTAAATGGAGATACAAATCTCACAGATTTTCTTTCCTGGGCTCGCTTTGAATTGTAGTCCTCAGATCTCAGTCTCCTGAGTAGCTAGGATTACAGGTTTGAGCCACCAGTATCTGGTCCAATTCTTGATTTTTTAAAAATTTTACTCTTATTTAACTTCAGTACATAGATTCAATAAATACTTTTTATTTCCTCTTTCAAGGGAATTAAAATTAGTAGCACAGTGGGAATTTGAAGGTGCTCCTTGGAATAATACATGTGTCATTATTGTAAGGCCACTCACCCAGCAGTTACATGCTTCTTCTCCTTTGGACAAAGGTGTTGAATCAGGACCAGGCAATGATCAAGTAGCACATTTTAGTCTGTTTTTGAGGTAATTTTATAGATGTTGACTCCCTTTCAAAGAGATAATACAAGTGTTTGCTAATTTTTTTTTTGTCTGTTGTGGGGCTTGAACCCTAGGCCTGCATGCTGTCTCTCAGTTCCAGCTCAAGGCTAGTGCTCTACCATTTGAGCTACAGTGCCACTTCTGGTTTTCTGGTGGTTTATTGGAGAGAGGAGTTTCATGGACTTTCCTGCCCAGGATGGCTTTGGAACACAATCCTCAGATCTCAGCCTCCTGAGTAGCTAGGATTACAGCCATGAGCCACCAGCACCCTGCTGTTAATGGTCTTATAAGAATAAAGTAAGCCAGGTGCTGGTGGCTCACTCCTGTAATCCTAGTTACTCAGGAGACTGAGATCTAAGTATCTCTGTTCAAAGCCAACCTGACTAGGAAAGTCTATGAGATTCTTACCTCAAATATATCGTCTAAAGCAGGAAGTGGTGTTGTAGCTCAAGTGGTAAAGTACTAGCCTTGAGCAAAAGAAGCTCAGACCCAGGCCCAAGGCCTAGGATTGGCACACACACAAAACTGACAAATCCTTTTCTAATATTTCATTTGCAGAATATCATATTCCTAGGGTTCATCTCAGCATATTATTTCTCCACTTTGTAGGCTACCTGAAGAAGTCCACTGGCACACTCATTATTGGGTGACATACATTTGTATGTTACCATAAATACATGTAAAAAGGGAAAGAAAAATATCAGAACTCTGAAGTAGAACTCCTGACAGTGAGGGAGGCCTTTCAGGAGGTAGTATAGTAAAGGAAAGCAATCATTTTTGTCTGGATTTTAAGGTGAGTTCCTCAAAGGTTGAACAAATGCAACAGTGGGTGGGGATGAGAGGGAAAAACTGGGAGTGAGGGAACAGAAGACATGGTTATACTCATTGCCTGATTCATGAAGCTGTAACCCCTCTCTGTATATCAACTCTATCATTAAAAAAAAATCTCAACAAAGAAAAGACAAAAAATACAGTTTTAAAAGAGAGTAAGGAAGTATATATCCATTATGGAATAATTAAATCTAGTTAATCAACACAACAAAAATAAAATAAATGTGAGTCCCTTAATTTGCCAGCTATGGGAAATTATTTTACCTGTTTGGCCATTACATCTTCATCTGAGAACTAAGGCTGCGGCTGATGTCTATGATTTCTATGTAAAGTTTGAGAGGCTGAAATGAGATAATTTAATGAGCTCGCATGTATGGATGAACAAATAACCATTGAATTTCCTTTGTGTCTGACTGTGAGTGTTATCGGTGACAGTGGAACCCTGGAAGGCTGCTGAGGAGCACAACCCAAAGAAGAACACCTTGAGGATTAAAAAAAAAAACAAAACAAATGACATGTGTCAGCAAAAGGACATTGCAGTGTAAAGAAGCAAGACAGGACAGGGCTGGGGAAACCTGAAATCATTACTAAAGCTAAGAAAACATCTTTAAAGCCTGGCAAGCACAATCGTGTGCCTGTTAGGTAGGGCAAAGAACCAAAAAATATTCAATAGCTCATCCTTGAATATTTAGCTTTCCAGAGGAAAGCAATAGTTTGGTGCATCTTTACTGCTGTACTTGAGGTGACAGGAGACAGGTGATAGAACGTTTTGGCATAGGCTTTCCCTAGCACAGGTTTGACCCATTAGCTCCATAGGCATAAAGAGAAGAGAAAACTCACTGTAGTCCAAGCTCTGCAAAGGTTTAGATTAGGTCTTGAAGGAAGAGTGTTGCATGTTGCAGGCTTCCTTGATAGAAATACTGTTGTCATAGACTTACTTAAATATGTATTAGGGTAAAACCTACTAGACATGATTAAAAGGTAAGACCCAAGAGGCTTGGGGAGAGGTAAAGAAAGAAGGTAAGAGCCTTTTCCTCCTAAGTGGGAGTTGGGGGTTTGACACTGTGATGTAAAAAAAAAATCAGTGGGCTCCTCTCCAAGAAGAATGGGGGAAGAAAGAGGCCTAGTTATCCCCCTAAACAGAAGCTCCCTTTGGTTTTAAGATAAGTTGATTGAGACAACAAATTGTCTCTATTTGTTTGAATTCCCATAATCAAAGCTGTGGATCCTTCATAAAGCTGTTCACTGGATTGAACAACAAAAATTCTCATCTTGGAGAATTAATAAGTTAAGCCATTATCCTCTCAGCTTTAGCTAGGTTTGATTTTCTATGCTCGGATCCAAAGGAAATATATATTCGAAGGAGGAAGTGGAGAGAAATAAATACGGAGGGCAGCAGTGTGCCTATCCACAGAGAAGATGCCTAGTAGAGGGAAGGGACCACGGGTATGTCTAGGTCAGTAGCAACTCCCTACACTCCAAAAGGAAGTCTGCTACCACCTTCCCTAGCCTGCTCCCCAAGGCTGGCAAATCCTTTGAGCATCTAGCTTGCTTTAATGTGTCTAAAGGGGTAAGGAGTTCAGGCTCAACTTTCTAAGAGTGACTTTAACATCCTTGCGTGATTTTCTTTGCGGCCCCCTATCTGAATTAATTCCCTCTTCAGTGCTTTAGGCTGAGTAAACAGCAGTGGCCACCTTGAAGCTGTTAAGAAGATTCAATAAGAATGTACTCGAGGCCTCTGACACAGAAAGGTTTCCAGTAGCTGTCAATGAATAAGCATCACGTTCATGGGCGCCTGGGTCCTGGGTCTTGCCAACTTTGGGGTGGGAAGAAACGGGGATTCTACTCGGTTGCACTCTGGACACCGCCAGCAGGCGGTGGGCCAGGAAGACATCAGGCTGCTCCATCAGCTAGCGCCTCCTCTGTGCCCTTCTCCACCCACGCTTCCCGCTTCCCACTCTTACCGCTCCCCCCCCCCCCC